>NC_060267.1:89574807-89660057 GCF_021613505.1 Equus quagga
AAGTGTACAAGTTGCTTTGTTACAATAAAACTAAATGTGTACACAAAGGATTTGATGCTTTTCTCTCAGAACAGATAAACTTAATAGGACTTCCCAAGTTTGACTTGTATAACATGTTGTCAAACTTTGTCGCCCTAACTCCGTATTTTTTGATACGCACTTTGCAGGATGACCTCAGGGCTATGTGGATTGAGTAAAGGGATTTGAATCAATGTGTTAATGTCTCCATAGCTGGGAAATATCATGGGTACAATTTGTCATCAGTTTCCAAAAATTTTCACATCATTTGGGATATCAGATTGCTCAAAAGTCAGTTTTGAGTATGTTGTACCTTCGATTTGTATCTCAAATTGGCATTTTAAAAAATGGGCGTTTATTTACCTGGATACAATAATAGTGCCTGCCACCACTATCAGACAGACCTGGTGCTCTAATGCCAAGTTACACACGGGGCAATTGCTGGCATGTCTTTATTGGCACTATAAAGTGTGGTCAAGAAGACAGGCTCTCAGAGTAAGAAGTCCATATTGGTGGTAAGAAACTCAGGTCAGGAGTACTTTTGTCTCAAAGTACCAGCTATTTAGCATATAACTCAAATGAGACCCATCTGTGTGAATCTGGGTGAGACAGTGGACTCTGCTCTGTCTGCTAAATGCCACTGTGCATAGAATAACATTTTGAGAAGCTACCTAATGCATAAGCTTTTTAATGCTGTAAAATATAGTAACTAAAATTAAATGCCACTTTTTCAGAGATGAATTAATGAACAGCCTGGTCAAATTCAAAGCTTTTTGATGTATAAAACTTTATAAATGGAACTATTCCATCAATAGGGAAAGTGTAATGAAAACCTGTCTAGATGGATAGTATGTGCTTTCTGCACAGGTTTCTGTTTAGTAAATACATCACTGTATACTGGTCAGGAATCTTGCTCCAATAAAGGAACATAAAGATTTTTTTTGACTGGGGTCATTCTCCTTGTTTTGTAGAGAAATGTTATTACTTTTGGATTTAGGTGGTGAGCCAGCTTTTTTTTCCTGGTCTTGTTATTTGTGTTCATAGTGACTGGGGAGGGGGCAAACTGCTCTTCAAATAGTTCAGCAGTACTTAGTATAGCATAGGTAATGTCTGCATGGAGAGGTATGTGTAAAGTCAGGGGCAAGTTACTGTGTTACTTGAAATGTAGTAAATTCCTGAAGGGATGGAGTTTTAAAGTCTCAACATTTAAAGGAGTTTTTGCTAGGGGGAAAAATAGTCAGTTGAACTAATATTAAATAAGCCTATGTTTTTTGTTTCACACACTTAACAGCTTACCAAAACTTTATGTGCTGGTGAGATCCTAGCGCTGTTAAATTATGGGTCACGTTTAACCACATATAACATTCCTTCATTTTGGGGAATGTGGTCAAAAAATAGGAACTCCTGAAGGTAATTTCCTCCCAACTATTGAGGTTACCCTTTAGATTCCCCTGTGCCTGCGAATCTTGTGAAGGAGTGCCAGGCTGTGAAAAAGCAAAGTGAGGACCTTAGTGCACGGGGGAATGGCTACAGAGCAGCTGCTGTGCTCTGTGCCCAATTGCAAGAGGAGTTCTTGGGCTGGCCCTTAGGCAAGTGTGTATTGGAAAGTGCCAGATGAATGGCTGAAAGCTCCTTTGGTACAAAGACATTTAAAAAGAAAACAGCCAATAATGGCTGTTTGCGTCCTTTCTCTAGGAAGAGAGGACATCTTCCAAAGCTGTGCCATCCTCAGCTTCTGAGGGGAGCAGAGTAACTTCCATGAATTGAGGCACGGGACAGTAGCTTTTCTCTACATTTAATTCCAAGACCTTAAGGGATATTCTATTTTAGACCACCCCTGCAGTTGAAATTACTTCTATCTCCAGTGATGTCGTGATTTCTAAAAGACTTAACGGTATTCCCTGACCTCCATGATAGGCCTGAAACTATTTCACCCAACTTGCTCTAAAATGTAGGTTGAAATGGTCCACAGAGTTCCTGGGTTCTTGGGCTGACATTTGCTTTACATCTGGCTTGCTTCACTTGTATCAGCTGTTTGGCTGCTAAAAGGTATGAATTTTTGACTCTTGATGGATTTTGGGGGCCTTGGGCTTCAGAGGATTCCTAAACAATTGTTTCTGGGTTAATTTGGTAATCCTCATCATTACTGCTTTATAATACAGCTGGTTTCATAGTTTCATTTGGTCCCAGAAACAGTTTTTCTGCCTTTTTTTTTTAAGATTTTGCTATGAACTCTTTCTAGTTATTGCCAAGAATGGAATTAGGTTGCAAAAAGTGAAGACTTTCAGGATTTCCTGAAGATGGAGACAAGTTCTTTAGGTGATGAATGAATAGTCATTTCAATTGTTCAAAGAGGAGGGGCCGGCCCCGTGGCTGATCAGTTAAGTTCGCGTGCTCTGCTTCAGCAGCCCAGGGTTTCACCTGTTTGGACCTCAGGCGTGGACCCAGCACTGCTCCTCAGGCCATGCTGAGGCAGTGTCCCACATAGCACAACTAGAAGGACCTACAACTAGAATACAACTATGTATTGGGGGATGGGGCTTTGGGGAGAAGAAGAAAAACAAAGTAAAAACAAAAAAAGAAGATTGGCAACAGATACTAGCTCAGGTGCCAATCTTAAAAAAAAAAAGTCAATATCTTGGGGGCTGGCCCAGTGGTGTAGTGGTTAACTTTGCACACTCTGCTTTAGCAGCCAGAGGTTCGAAGTTTTGGACCCTGGGCGTGAATGTACATACCGCTCATCAAGCCATGCTGTGGTGGCCTCCCACATACAAAATAGAGGAAGATTGGCGTAGATGTTAGCTTAGTGTCAATCTTCCTTAAGCAAAAATAAGGTTGGCAGCAGATGTTGCCCAGGGCCAATCTTTCTCACCAAAGAAAAGAAAAAATAGGACTTTTTTTTTTTAAGATTTTATTTTTCCCTTTTCTCCCAAAGCCCCCTGGTACGAAGTTGTGAGTCTTTCCAGTTGTGGCATGGGGCACACCGCCTCAGCATGGCTTGATGAGCGGTGCCATGTCAGCGCCCGGGATTAGAACTGGCAAAACCCTGGGCTGCCAAAGCAGAGTGCGCAAACTTAACCACTCGGCCACGGGGCCAGCCCCGAGGACAACATCTTATCATTTTGAAAAGTCTGTCTCCCACTCTGGCAGTGACCATGCCCTTCTGAATATGCAGCTGTGTTTATGAAGACTTACAAGTTTACTATTTAACAAGTCCGAGGGAAAGAACTGCAGTTTTGTGATTAGAACAAGCATAGAGAGGACTTTTCAAGTGGAGGGTGTGTGGCTATGTGGTTGGTTGGTGACACTGTACTTGAATATTTCCCGACAGAGGCAAATCTAAATCTAGATGGATTGATGTTTGCAATATTGAGAAGAAGAAAAAGGGTATAGACAGGGAAAAGTGTTTCCTTAGGTACCCTGCTAGGAAGTTTTAGATTCCTTTCAGGTTGCTGTTCATGCAATTTCAACAGCCAGTTAGCTGTGGAGTTGGTTTGTACTGTTCACGATCACTGGGTGTTGAATGTGGCCCACCATTTTCCTAAGAATTGCAATTTCATGAAGTACCGTCACCATCAGACATACAAGATGCAGCTGTCTGGTCAGAACCGTCCGTCAGCCCAGGTCTTGGGGTGTAGGTTTGCGCGGCCTGGGCTTCCTTAGGGAAGATGGATGGATTCTGCTGCTTCTCAGCGTCTTTCCCTCTGCGGCAGGTGACAGTGAAACACTTCACAGCAAACTTGGAAAATCATTTTGAGTTCTTCCACAGAACTCAGCATTCTGGCTGTAGGAGAGGATAAATGATCCTCAAGATGGGAAATAGACGCCTTCCTGAAAGGTAGAGCTTTGCTAGTTTGAGTCATGGCTTTTTCTCAAACCTATAACCTGCAGTCAGAAACTGGTAGTCTTTTTACTTTTTTTTTTTCACTGAGGAAGATTCACCCTGAGCTAACATCTGTCTAACGTCCATGCCAATCTTCCTATATTTGTATGTGGGTCACTGCTACAGCATGGCTGATGAGTGGTAGGTCCACACCTGGGATCCGGACCTGCGAACCTGGGCCGCCAAAGCAGAACACCCAAACATAACCACTATACCACAGGGCTGGCCCCAGTCTTTTTACTTCTAGATTATGGTTAAGTAACATTCAGTTCAGGGCAGCTTGATAATACCCCCGTTTAAAAGAGCCTACTATGTGCCAGGCTAACCTACTGTGTGTTAACATCTAGCCCTCAAGAACTCTATGTACGTGTGTAAAAGTGTCACTAGCCTCTGATGGTGAGTGTAGGCACATCCCCCAGTGAACCAAGTTGCCTTTGCATTTGTTGATGCCACTTGTTGATTTCCCATTGCAGGACCCAGGATTGTCCACGGCTTGCCAATTTCAGTTTTTTCCAGTTCATTGTGAGGGAGGTGATCAGGGCAAAGTGGAACTGCCTTGGTTTCCTTCAGTAAAAGCGCTGGAGGGCGCTTCTTCCAAGTCAGCGAGTAAGCCGCATTCAATTATTTGACCCTTGCTCACTTATGGCCTCTCAGGCCAAGCTCTTTCCTTGAAGCCTTGGCACCAAATACTGGTGAGCACAGGATGCCGGAAAGTGGCTCAACAGCCCTAGACTAGGCCATAAAGAACCCAGATTCCCTACGCAGGCAAGCCGTTGCCTGCGGCCTAGTGCGGCTGGATACTTTCCGAGATAGTGGCTGTCTCAAGGTGTAAATGCGCCTTCTGTTTAAAAGGGCTCTTTAGGGCAAAGGTGGAACTGGCTGTATCGGAAAGCGCCAGAGGATACAGTGATGGGGGACTGAGAGACGTTTGGTTTATTCATCTGTGATTTGCAATTTGGCTTAATTTGAGTGCGGTTTTACTTTTCCCAGACGCATATGTTTTCATAGTGGTTCTAGACAAGACTGACCACTCCATGGGGGCGACAGGTTTGGGATCAGCCCATTTTACACCAACGATTTTCCGAACGAAGACTTCGCAGCAGGAGCCAGGTGGTGGCGGGGCTCCTAGGAAGAGGAGGCTGACCCAGCCTGGAGTGGACCGGCCACACAGGCAGCGCCCCGCGGCCGGCAGGCGGCGCTGTCCCTATCTGGGCCCGCTCCTCTGAGCGCGCGCCGGGACAACTAGGGAACCCCCGCCCGAGAAATGTCCCGTCCTGCACTCCTGTCCCGCGGCCGGGGTCAGTGTCGCGTGGAGCGGGAACTGCGGCCTCACAAGAGAGGGGATACTGGGTCCCAAGTGCCGCGGAACGTCGATTCCAGGGGAGGCGCCGGGGCCTCGGGGTCAGGAGTGGGGTCCGGGGCGCCGAGGCAGCGCGGCCGAGAGGCGGCGCTGGTCCCAGGTCCCGGGAGGGCCAGCGGACCTCGGGAGGGGGCGCCCGATCCCGCGGCTCCGGCGCCGCTTCCCGGGAAGTTTCAAGTTTGAAAGCCCTGGCGGAGGGGCCGGGGCTTCCGGAACCGGAGCGGTGGAGAGGAGGGGCGAGCGGCCGGAGCGGCGCCATGGAGGAGGGGGCGCCGCGGCAGGTGAACGGCGCCCGGAGAGGCCGGGCTCTGGGCGCGGGCCGAGGGGGTGGGGGATGCCTCATTCACCGCTGGGGGCGCACCGAGCTCCCGCCGCGTCCCCAGCCCCGCACTCTACATCCGCACCCCCAACCCCTCCCCGTACCCCTCCCAGCCCCTGCCCCCTGCCCCCCTACACGTTCGCAGGGTAGACCTGAGCCCTGGGGGTAAGTCGTTCGTACTCCCCGGAGACGTCCCCAAATCACCCCCAAGTGACTCAGAACCTCCAGTCAGGCCAGTCATGAGCACGTCCGAATCTGCAGTCAGGGCCACCAGGGTGGGCCCCAAAGTTTCCCCAAATCGGTTCTTCCAGGTTGGAGTCTACCGTGCGGGCACATGGGGAAGCGTCCTGGGGGAGAAGACTGTGTGTGCGCAGGCAGAAGGGGGCCCGGGAGGGGCCAGTCTCCGCGCACTTGAGGGGGAGCCTCTCCCCAGCACCCGGGCACCGGGGAGCGTGCACACCACGGGGAAGGGCCTAGCCCAGCGCCCCAGCGGGAACCTTCGGGTACACAGGGTTCCAGCCCGAGTGCGAAGGGGCGGGGTTCCTGCCAGAGCTGGCGATAGGTGCGCATGGGCGCAGGGGCCAAGGCTGTGTGTTCGGCTGTTACTGGGGAGGGAGAGGTGGAGTTCTGGCCCCTAGCAAACGGGGGTGGGGGCATTTGTGTACAAGATGGGGTCCCAGCCGCAGAGCAGAAAGGGAGAGGCTGTGTGCACATGGCAGCATTCCAACCCAGGGCAGGCAGGACTGTGGGCTATGCTCAAGGGTGCGGTGTCTTCCACAAGGCTCCTCGAGTGCCCCCACCCCAACGGCTTAGGCAGCCTTCAGGGCTGCGTCGGCCCCCTCCCACCCCCTTCCTCCGGAGGCCCCTACGCCTGTTCCAGCCGTGGCTTGTACACATTTTCCGATTTCCTGTGAACGTCCGCCCAGCAGGCAGCTGGGTGACTCAGGACCCCGGTGGCCGGGCCCCCCGCTCCATGGGATCTTTGTTTGCTCAGGCCTTTGGCTCTGGCCTTCTGGCCTAGGGCCCTCAAAGGATTTCCTGAGCCCCGCCCCTGCCCCTGCCCTCTGACAGGCGGGCCAGCAGGCCAGTGGAGGGGGGATGGAGGGTCCCTGAGGAGTAGCCACCCCTTCCACCGGGCTCAGGAGATGGATTGCAGAGAGGTAAGGGGGAGGCCCTGCCAGAGTCCCTGTGAGGGGGCATCATGGGCTGCCCTGGGCTGCGGTCAGCTTTGGCACTGGTGGGTTGAAATGTCGGCCTCTGGGAAGGAGGTTTTCCTCCTCTGTTCCAACCTGGGGTGAAGCGGTGAAAAGCCTACTTCCTCCCAGGGGCGGAGCCGGGAGTGGGTCCCGGAGACCTCCTGAGCCCCTCTGTGTGCCTCTGCTTTGCCACCTGAGGCACTGGGGCGTCAGGGGGACAACCCTGGCCTCTATTCAGGCCTCCAGCTGCCCTCTGTGTGTGACCTTGGGTGAATCCCCAGCTTCATTTCTGGTCCCAAATCTTAGCCTGAATCCCAGCCTAAAAGCAGTCTGATTAAGCATGGCTGGTGGGGAGGGGCTGGGGCCCAAGAGGTGGTGGTATCACCTTCTCTGTGTTGTGACCTTGGACAAGTTACTTAACCTCTTTGGGTCTCAGCTTCCTTATTGCTAACATGGGGATAAAACTGGCACCTACCTCATGGGGTGGTTGTGCAGACTGACAGGTTAACGTATGGCAAGCTCTTAGAACAGAACCTGGCACTCAGTGCACAGCAGAAATGTAACAATTTTTCCCCTGACCTTTCTCTCATGGCAGAGGACAGGAGCATGGGCTGGGTAAATAGCCTCGAGCTTTCCATCTGGCTTAGGGTCCTAGCTCTGAGGTCGGAGATGCTTCCCAAACCCCTGTGTCAGTCCTGGGTGCGGTCCACGCCTCCCTCCCCTCTACCTGTGGTGAGCGGGGAATGTGGTGGCGGGACGAGTGGGACGACTGACTCCTCTGCCATTCCACAGCCTGGGGCGGGCCAGCGGCCCCCTGAGGATGAGAAAGAGGTGATTCGCCGGGCCATCCAGAAGGAGCTAAAAATCAAGGAGGGTGTGGAGAACCTGCGGCGGGTGGCCACAGACCGCCGGCAGCTGGGCCATGTGCAGCAGCTGCTGCGGTCCTCCAACCGCCGCCTGGAGCAGCTGCATGGAGAGCTGCGGGAGCTGCATGCCCGCATCCTGCTGCCCGGCCCCGGGCCCAGCCCTGGGCTCAGCCCTGGGCCCAGCCCGGCTGGTGAGTGAGGGGTCGGAGCAGCCACCCTGGAGCAGGAGGCCAGGCCCACCCAGCTCCTGGGCCTTGGCCACTCTCAGAGCCTTGCAGGTTGCCCCTGCCCAGGAGGGGAGAGGAGGAGAGAGCTAGGCCATAGGGGGCTCTTGACTCTGGGTGAGGGGTACACGTGCCCCATACTCTGTGCACACAGAACCTGTGGCCCCAGGACCCCGGCCACCAGCAGAGCAGCCAAGGGCTGGGCACCTGGAGGCCCTCCAGAGGCAGCTGCAGGTGGAGCTGAAGGTAAAGCAGGGGGCCGAGAACATGACCCACACGTACGCCAATGGCACCCCCAAGGTAAGGCTCCCAGGGTCTGATGGGGAGAGATGTGGCTCTCAGATGATCAGGGGAGGTGCTGCTCTAGTCCCTGTTCTTTTTTTTTTTTTTTAAGTTTTTATTTTTATTTTTTAAAGATTTTATTTTTTTTTTTTCCTTTTTGTCCCAAAAGGCCCCCAGTACACAGTTGTGTATTCTTAGTTGTGGGTCCTTCTAGTTGTGGCATGTGGGACGCTGCCTCAGCATGGTCTATTGAGCAGTGCCATGTCCGTGCCCAGGATTCGAACCGACGAAACACTGGGCCGCCTGCAGCAGAGCGCGTGAACTTAACCACTCGGCCACGGGGCCAGCCCCTCCAGCCCCTGTTCTGATGGGGATGTGCAACTCAGCCACTGACTCTAGAAGGGAGACACAGGCCGAACCCTTCGTCTGATGGGGGAGCCCCAAATCCCAGCTTGGCGGGGAAGGCGTGGCTCAAACTCCTAGTCTAACAGAGAGGGCACAACGCTGGTCTAACGGGGAGTCCCAGGCCCGGTCCCAACTCCCAGCATGATCCTGGGAGCTCGGCCCTGATATGATGGAGGAGGCTTGACCTCATGCCATGTCTGGTCTGATGGGGGAGCCTCTGCCCCAGACTGAGTCTAACAAAGGAGGCTGAGCTTCCACCCTGGTGTGACAAGGGAGGCTTGGCTCCAGGCCCTGGTCTGACAGGGGAGGCTCTGGGCTAGCTCTGTCTGATGGGGCGTGTGTCCTCACCCCATAGGAGAGGAAGCTCCTGGCAGCTGCCCAGCAGATGCTGCGGGATAGCCAGCTGAAGGTGGCCCTGCTGCGAATGAAGATCAGCAGCTTGGAGGCCAGTGGGTCCCCTGAACCAGGTGAGGCCTTGAGAAGTGGGGATAGGCAGGGCAGAGCAGGGCATGGGGCTGAGGGCTGAACCCTCCTCTCAGGTCCTGAGCTGCTGGCAGAGGAGCTGAGGCATCGATTACACATTGAGGCTGCTGTGGCCGAGGGTGCCAAGAACGTGGTGAAGCTGCTGGGGAGCCGGCGAACACAGGACCGCAAGGCACTGGCTGAGGTCAGACCCCGGGCCCCCCCATTGCTGCTCCTCTTTCAGGCTCTGCTTGTTCTCATACCAGCAGTGGCGGGAGGTCTGGCTGGCCTGGCCGTGCGGGATGGCCAAGAGGAGGCACATTCTGTCTAGACCTCATGGGAGGGGTGTCTCCAGGTGGCCTGAGTGCTGCCCCCTACCCCCAGCCCCCCTGGGCCAGTACCCCCTTCCTGTATCCCCTCTGCAGGCTCAGGCCCAGCTCCAGGAGTCCTCCCAGAAATTGGACCTCCTGCGGCTGGCTTTGGAGCAGCTGCTGGAGGGACTGCCTCCTGCCCACCCTCTGCGGGCTAGAGTGGCCCGGGAGCTGCGGACTGCTGTGTCTGGGAACCTCCAGCCTTCAGGGGCACTCGTGAAGCCCACTGCCATGACAGGTAGCCAGGAGTCCTTCCCACTACAGAGCTTGCCTTCCCTTCCTGAGAGGACCCCGAAACAGAGCAGAAGAACTTTGGAGAAGAGTTCCAATCCTGGCCCCACCACCCTCTTGCTGTGTGACCTTAGGCAACTGACATCTCCTCTCTGAACCGCAGTTTACTCATCTATAAAATGGGGATGATAACAGCACCTCCGTCATAGGGTTGCTGTGAAAATTCAGTGAGTTGCTGAATGTGAAGTGCCAAGCACAGGGCCGCCACAGTCAGCACTCAATCAATGATGCTCTTATGTAAATGAGTGACCATGATTAGGCTTAAAGGGCAAGTGTTAGGGAGCTCACAGCCCTGGAGGCCTTGGTACCCTGTCCTGGGCAGCTGGGACCATTAGAAAGGTCTTTCTTATCCCGAGCTGGATTTGTCTCCTTGTAGTGGCAGCTGAATTGCAATCAACAAATAATCTGAGAGTGTCGACTTTGGAAGCCCTGAGCTTCCTTCCTGGGACGCCGTGCCAATTAGAGAGTCCAACGCCTGCCCGCTCAGAGACTGTGCAGGGGTAGACAGGCCACATTCCATTGTGAGCAGAGCTGAGAAGGGGAAGTACGCAGGCTGGATGGGCCCCCTCACCTGGCCATGGGGAATCAAGGAATGCGTCCTGGAGGAGGTGGTGTCTGAGCTTGGCCTTGAAGGGCTTATGGGAGTTGACCAAGTAGACAAGTTGAGGAAGGCAGCGAGAATGGCTTGTTAAAAGGCCTAGAATTCAGCTACTTGGGGCCACCCCAATCCTGTCTCCTGGCTAACCCCCTAGTTCCTTGAGCTGTTCTTCCTAAGATAATCTTCCAACTCTGGGCACTGCCTTTGTTTATAACCCCCTGGCCTGGACTCCCTAAGTGGTGCTCTTAGGGCTGGAGTCCCACTGCTTCCTCTACCCTTTGAGGGACAAAACTCTAATGACCTTGAAAATGAATCCACTTGGTTGCCAAAATACACTTTGTACCCATTGTGGGAGGTGGGCACTCATTTCCACTGTATAGATGGGGAAACTGAGCTCCAGGGAGGAGGGGAGACAGGACAGACAGCCAGGTTTCCTGCTGCCCAAGCTTGTCCCAGCCATGTGCTGCCTCGGCCCTGAGCCCTGAACAGCATGTCCTCATGCACTGTGGCTCCTGGCAGCCTGGCTGAGGTCTGAGTCTCACTCCTCTGCCTGTGTGTCCCCCTGCTACCCCTGACAAGAGAGTCTGCAGGAGGGGAGGGCCGGTTGGTCTGTCTGCAGGGTAGCAGTGGCTACCAAGGCCTAACGTGGGCAGGGTCTGGCTTTAGCTACCTCCAGAGGAGAGGATAGCATTCTGGGGTCCCAGAGGCCCCTTTGGTGGCAGCAGTGGGAGGATGACACCTAAGTCTCTCCTCATTCTCCCCCACAGGGACACTGCAGGTCTGCCTCCTGGGCTGTGAGCAGCTGCTGTCAGCCGTGCCTGGACGTTCCCCGGCGGCCGCGCTGGCCGGGAGCCCCTCCCAGGGCTGGCTTCGGGGCAGGGCCAAACAGCAGCGTGGTGGAGGCGAGCTGGCCAGTGAGTAGGGGGCGTGGGGAGCTGGGGGTGGGCAGCAAGGACAGCCACTCACAGCCTGCCATGAACTCTGGCTCTGGCCCTGCAGGCGAGGTGCTGGCCGTGCTAAAGGTAGACAATCGCGTCGTGGGCCAGACAGGCTGGGGGCCAGTGGCCAAGCAGTCCTGGGACCAGACCTTTGTTGTCCCCCTGGAGCGGGTGAGGCTGGCCCTTGTGCGATCACGGGCGACCCTGGGCTGTGGGGTGGAAGGCCGGCCAGGTAGGGGCTGGTGCCCTGTTCCACCCTCAGCCTGCCTCTCTGATGTAGGCCCGAGAGCTGGAGATCGGGGTGCACTGGCGGGACTGGCGGCAGCTGTGCGGTGTGGCCTTCCTGCGGCTGGAGGACTTCCTGGACAATGCCTGTCACCAGCTTTCCCTCAGCCTGGTGCCACAGGGACTGCTCTTTGCCCAGGTGCCCACTGGCCCCTGCCCTCTGACCTCACAGGGCCCTGGCTCCATCAGAGCTTGAAGGGCTTTCAAGAGTGTGCAACTCGCTCCCCCCCCCTTCCAGGGGTGGAAATTGAGGCCTGATGGAGGAGGTCTCCAGGAACGAAGGATTCTCAGTCCTTTATAGGAGTCTAGGGGCCTGTGTCCTTGTCCTGATTCTGCCCTGCCTCACGTGTGACCCTAGACAAGTGCCTCTCTTCTCTGGGCCTCAGTTTCCCCAGTGGTACCGATGAGGACGTTGAATCTATCTCTCTGGGCCTTTCTGGCTCTTGCATCCATTGATATTGGGGGCTTAGGCTGGGATCCTGGAGGGTGAGGAGGTGCCTGTGGCAGATAGGGTGGGAGGGGACTGGTCTTCAGCCCTGCCCCATGCCCCCGCAGGTGACCTTCTGTGACCCTGTCATTGAGAAGAGGCCCCGGCTGCAGAGGCAGAAACGCATTTTCTCTAAACGCAGAGGTGTGGAGAGGAGAGGGTGTGCATGTAGGGTGCAGGGCAGGGCCCGTCAGGAGACCCCGGGACTGAGCCCCCCTTTTGCTCCCAGGCCAGGACTTCCTGAGGGCTTCCCAGATGAACCTCAACATGGCGGCCTGGGGGCGCTTGGTCATGAGCCTGCTGCCCCCCTGCAGCTCCCCAAGCACGATCAGCCCCCCCAAAGTGTGCCCCCAGACCCCAGCCACACGCCGGGGGGCCGCTGACCCTGCCTCACCCAGGTGAGGAGCCGCCTGCCCCAGCCTGCCTGCTTCTCTGCAGCGTCCGCCTCTCTCCAGGTGCAGGGGGCATCTGTCTTTCTGTCCCGGTTGCCCACCCTCTGACCTCTGACTGTCATCTTTCAGCATGGCTGTGTGTCTGTCCCCCCCAGCTATTCCATCTGTCTGTGCTCGGCCATGTGTCTGCTTCCTCCCCACAGTAACTTCCTGCCCAAGAAGACCCCCTTGGGAGAAGAGATGAGGCCCCCACCCAAGCCCCCGCGCCTCTACCTGCCCTGGGAGCCAACCCCCGAGGAGACGCCGGTGAGGGGGCTGGTGGCCCTGGGGGCTGCCGGGGTGGGGGTGGCAGGGTTGGAGGGGAAGCCAGGAGGAAGCCCCACTCTGCCCTGAGCCCTCCGTTCCTCACAGCGCACCAAACGCCCGCACATGGAGCCCATGACTCGACTCGGGCCACCTCCAGCAGCCTCAGCCACCAGGTACCCCCGGCAGGTTCACCTTCATGTCTGGGATGGTCATCCACTTGAGGGTTTGTGTGTCCGTTCATACATCACCCCGTGGCTCCTCGGCGTTCGCTGGTTCGCTCTCAGCTTCTTCCTCGCTGGACCCACATTATTGAGCTCCAGCTGTATGCCAGACTCCAGGAAACTACTGTTCTGGGAGCCTCCAGCAGGCTCTCTAGCCCCTCTCCCTCCCGCCCCATAACCGGGGACAGCCTAGGACCGGGCACGGAGGGTTTGGAGCGGCTCTTGGTGGAGGCCCAGCCTTGTCCCAGGGGGCTTTCTGTGCCCTCTCTCTTGCAGGAAACCCCCTCGGCTTCAGGACTTCCGCTGCTTGGCTGTGCTGGGCCGGGGACACTTTGGGAAGGTAGTGGGCTGAGGAGGGGCCCAGTGGAGGGGGGCGGGCAGGCCCCAGCACATTAGCTGGGAGGTCGCTGTGATTGTGGGGTAGTGGGTGGCGGAAGTAAAGGCTCCCCTGTACTGGCCACCTGGAGCCTAAGCTGTCTCTGGTCCCCAGGTCCTCCTGGTCCAGTTCAAGGGGACAGGGAAGTACTATGCCATCAAAGCACTTAAGAAGCAGGAGGTGCTGAGCCGGGACGAGATAGAGAGGTGTGTAGTGAGGCCGGGGGTACTGACCCTGGAAGGTACCCGGGACTGTGGGCACCGGAAGGCAGCTGACTGCTCTTGGGGCTTTGAAGAGGTGACCCTGTGGGGTCGGCCAGGCCTGGGTTCTCTTTAGCACCTGCAGTTGTTAACCATGTGCCCTGGGGCAGGTCCCCTCTTCTCTCTGCACCTCCGTTCCCCCCTCTGTAAGATGGGACAGTGGCAGTGGTGGTCCTGCAGGTTCAATGACCCTCATGGGCCCCTGATACACAGACTCCATCCCTCTACCTGCCTGGCACCTTGACTGAGGACCCAGTGGGCCAGGGCTGCTGCGCTGGCTGCACGACACAGCCAGTGGAGGTGTGCCTTCCCTCTGAGCGCCACGGCCCCCCCTGCAGCCTGTACTGCGAGAAGCGGATCCTGGAGGCTGTGGGCTGCACAGGCCACCCCTTCCTGCTCTGCCTCCTTGCCTGCTTCCAGACCTCCAGCCACGCCTGTTTCGTGACTGAGTTTGCACCCGGTGGTGACCTCATGATGCAGATCCACGAGGATGTCTTTCCAGAGCCCCAGGCCCGGTGGGTTTCCGTCCCTCCTGACTGCCTCTCCCAGCAAGGCTTCCCTCGTTACCTGTACCCGGCCCCCTTCATCCTGCTTCCCCCAGGGTGCCCCTCAGCAAAAGAGCACTGAGTCAGGGAGGCCTCGGTTCAAATCCCGGTTATCAACTCACAGCATTCATGACCTTGGGCCTCGGCTTATGTGGTTGTGAACTGGGCTAATGACTATTTCATGGGCTTGTTGCATAGAAGAGCGTAACGTTAATAATTAACTGAGCACAGGGACCAGGGCACAGGAAGTGACTGGTGCCTGGAGTTATTTCTTGCCCACCAGAATGCAGCCTCTGGAGCTGGGTTTGCATATCAGCTCTGCCACTCGCTGTGTGACCGCGGGTGCATCACTTACCTGGAGTCCCAGATCCTCATCTGAAAAACAGGCGTGATGACTATCACCTGCAGGCTGCTGGGAGGAGGCCGGGAGAATGGGCTTGAGAACACTCAGCAGTGTCCCTGGCATAGAATCTAAGAGCCCAGGGAGGGTAGGCCGTTAGCAGGCAGCCACCCTGGGACAAGCTTGGGGCTGCTGTCAGGAGAAGTCTCACCCCCACCGTCTCTCACCCATATCTGACTCTGGCCAGGACATCTGGGGGTCCCCAGGCCATGGCCATTGTGCTTCCCTGCCTTGCCCCCCCTGCAGTACTGGGTCTGAACTCGCCCCTACACCACCCCGTCTAGGTTCTACCTGGCCTGTGTGGTCCTGGGGCTGCAGTTCTTACATGAGAAGAAGATCATTTACAGGTAACTTGTTCCTGAGATGCTGGGGAGTGGGCAAGGAGGCAGCTGCTGCCCTGCTCCTGGGCCTTGGCCCTTCTCAGCCCCTTTGACCTGCCCCCTCACCCTCAGGGACCTTAAGTTGGATAATCTTCTGCTGGATGCCCAGGGTTTCCTGAAGATCGCAGACTTTGGGCTATGTAAGGAAGGTGGGTGCCGACCGTGCAGGAGCCATGTCCTCCAGCCTTGCTCACCCAGCCCCGGTCAGCAGGGCTGTGGGCAAGTGGCATCTCCTAGGAAATCTCACCCCGGCCCTCATTCCAGGAACCAGCTGGCTATGTGACTTCTTCTTCCCAGCCCTAGAAGCTCTTGCCCTCACGCAGAGGGAGAGCCTGTGCTCGGAGCTGGGAGAGGGCACTGGGTTCTGCTTTCTCCGTGACCTTGGCATGTGAGCTTGGCTGAGACTCAGCTTCCTCATCAGTCAGATGGCATGAGAACCATTCCCATCTCTGAGGAATGGGGCAGGGCTTGGCACAGGATTCAATATGTGGGGTCAGGAGGGTTGGCTGTTGATTTAACAACCACAGAGGCTATGGTGGACGAGGCACACTAGCCAGCATCGGTGTGGATGTTGGTTTGCAGGGATCGGCTTTGGGGACCGGACAAGCACCTTCTGCGGCACCCCGGAGTTCCTGGCCCCCGAGGTGCTGACCCAGGAGGCTTACACGCGGGCTGTGGACTGGTGGGGGCTGGGTGTGCTGCTCTACGAGATGCTGGTGGGCGAGGTGAGCGCTGGCCCGGGGCTGCTGGGGCTGCTAGGTCGGAGTGGGTGGGGGTTGTCCATGCACCCTGCTGAGCCCCCATCCCCACAGTGCCCGTTCCCGGGGGACACTGAGGAGGAGGTGTTTGACTGCATCGTCAACGCGGACACCCCATGTCCCCGCTTCCTGTCCGTGCAAGGGCTCGAGCTCATTCAGAAGGTACTCACTGCAGGGTCCAGGGCTGGGCTGGACAGCTGCCCCTGCTCATGGGCCACCCGTCACCACCCATCCTTGGGGCCCTATGGCCCAGCTCACTTGGGATACTCAGGGAGGCGGGCCATGCCTCGGACCAAGAGCCCTCCGCAAACCCCTGGCCTCTTGCCCAGCTCCTCCAGAAGTGCCCGGAGAAGCGCCTGGGGGCGGGTGAGCAGGATGCTGAGGAGATCAAGACACAGCCTTTCTTCAGGGTGAGTGGCCAGGGCCGCAGCGGTCCCGGGCGCCTGGCACAGTGGGGAGCGTGGAGTGACCGCTGGGGCTGCTGATCCCGTTGTCTCAGGCCCCTCTCCCCTTGCCCCCAGACCACCGACTGGCAGGCCCTGCTCGCCCGCGCCGTCCGGCCCCCGCTCGTGCCCACCCTCTGTGGCCCTACAGACCTGCGCTACTTCGAGGGCGAGTTCACGGGCCTGCCGCCTGCCCTGACCCCGCCGGACCCCCGCAGCCCCCTCACTGCCCGCCAACAGGCCGCCTTCCGGGACTTCGACTTTGTGTCAGAGCGATTCCTGGAGCCCTGAGGGCCTCCCGGCCGCTCTGCCCGCTGCCCCCAGACCCAGCCTCCGCTCGCCCACCTCTCTGCCCACCGGCCTGCACCCTGCCTTGGAAGCCTGGGCCCTGCCTGGCATTTATGAGCCCTAGGGACTTGAGGTGGCAGCCAGGGGGCTGCTGCTGTGGACTTGGCTCAGCCGCTGGGCAGAGTTCCCGCTCCCCCACTGTCCACCTCTCTTCTGCCTCCTAGCGACACCTGGACCAGAAAGGGTAGCACAGCGAGGAGCGGTCTGGTTTGGTTTTTAATACGTGACCTGCTTTATGGAATATTAAATTTATAAAACTGTGCACTGGGGGCAGCCTGGCTTGGGAGGCGAGGTGGGGTCTCAGAGGCCCAGGTCCTTTGTGCCTGAGCCCCCCATAGGTCCTCTTCCTCCCCTTCTCCCTTCGGAGGGCAGCACTGCCCACTGAGGCCTGGGAGGACGGGGCGGAGTGAGGAGCCCAGGCCCTCCGAGGGCCCACCCCAGCTGGGTGTGGCTCCTCAGGTTTTCAGGCACAAGATGGCAGCCCGCCTCCAGTGACCCTAAACAGCTTGGCTGCTCCCCTCCTCCTCCTCCTCCTCCTCGGCCCAGAGGGTCTCCCAGGACCCTGAGGGCCATCCGCAGAAGAAGTGGGCCAGGTTGCGGATCAGGCCGCGGTCGAAGGGGTTCCCGGGGCGCTGACGGAGGTAGGCAATGCGGTGAGAGGAGATGAACTCCCAGGTGGTGGTGTTGCTGGCCACCAGGTAGAGGTGCGAGGCCAGAAGCAGGCCGGCCACCAACGAGAAGAGGGACAGCAGCAGGAAGGTGGCAAACAGGAGCCCGCTGGACCGCAGCCACAGTCCCCAGGGCTGGAAGAACCGGAGGCCAGACCTGCAGGGCAGGATAGGGGTGGAGACCCAGAGCTGGGGGAGGGCAGGGGTGCCCCAGGGAGCCTGGTGAGCAAGCTGTTTGGGAGAGGGTCCAAAGCCCCTGAAAAGGGAGTTCTGGCTCTGTACACACCCTGTGGGTGCACGGTGCCCGCCCTCCCCCGGCACCCAGGGTGGCGCTGGAACCCACCATGCCAGGTACAGGCCCCACAGAAGCACCACCAGCTGCAGTGCCAGGTAGGCCACGAAGAGCGGGTGGTTGCGCTCCCCCACGCAGTTCTCCATCCAGGGGCAGTGGTGGTCATAGCGGCGCACGCAGCGACGACACTCCCGGCAGTGCCGGGCCCGCAGGGGCTGCTGTGGGCACGGAGGGAATCTGGACTCAGCACCCGCTCCCCTCTGGGCCCAACAACGAGGGGAGGGCTGAGGGAGGGAGGTCGGAGCCTGAATCTGGGAGGCTTTCCCAGAGGAGGGGTGAGGCCAAGGCACTGGGGCAGGAGGGGGTCAGGGTGGACCCCTCCCACAGAGGTCCCTGTATCACCCACCAGCACCAGGCAGTATCTGCAGCGCCGAAGGGGGATGGTCTGAGGAACCATGGCTGTCTGCTCCTCCTTGGCCTCCTCCTGAAAAGGAGGGGACAGGGTATAAGATAGGATCCTCTTGGGACGCAGATGGCATTGGTGGGCGTCTCCCTTGGGGGTCAGCTTAGCTCTGCGTGTGCACATTCTGGGGCCCATCCCATGCGTAACGGAGGTGGTGGGGTCAGGCAGAGTGCCCTGGACTGAGCGAGGCTGTGTGACCTTAGCCAGTGGCTTCCCCTCTCTGGGCCTTGGAGATTTCCTCACTGTAGGATGAGGTTCTAGGGCTGGCAAGAGAATTCACTGAGATGCCCCAGGAAAGCTCTCTGCACAGAGCCTATTTCTGGGGCCTTGGGTCCCCTGTTGGTGAGAGGAGTTTAGGCCCCAAGAGGCCCGCTGGTTACCTGGGGCTGGGGCTGGACGTTCACGTAGCCTGGGTCCATGAGTGACACAGCCAGGTAGAGCAGCAGGGAGCCCAGCACCAGGAGCAGGAAGATGAGGGGCAGGAGCAGCTCCCCCTGCTCTTCCCACTGCCGCAGTGCTGGAGAGGCCGGAGGAGGAGAGTGAGGCTGGGGCCAGGCCGAATAGGAGGGTGTGTTTGTGGGGGTGCAGCTGGAGGTGGGGAGTGTGTCCCTGGCTGAGTAAAGGTCTGGAAATAAGGTTCGAGGAGTGGTCTGGTGTGGCCACTGCATAGGGTACAGGGGTGAGAAGTTTAGGTACAGCAAAAAAAAAAAAAAAAGAAAACCAGTTCATCTGCACTCTCTGGAGGGCAAGAGGGAATCATGGAAGGTTGTAGGGTGAGATCTGTTTCTGAAAGTCCTCCTGTTGCTGGAGTAACGGAGTGAAGGGGCCAGACTTGAGTGGATGTAGGGGAGAGGGAGGAGGGGTTCCCACCTCTGTCTGCTGGATGGGGAGAGACTGGCCAAATCTGAGATGCCCAGGGGACAGACACAGAGGAGGATGGGGCCAGCAGGCTCCGATGCTGCAGGGGGACATGAGGGGGGCCCAGGCCAGGAATGGTTCAGCTCATGGAAGTGATTGAAGTGTTGGGGAGGGTGGGGGGCTTAGGAGTGAGGGGTGTGAGACAGCCAGACAGCAGAGTGTGGATAACTCTGGTGGCCCTTGATTGTAAAAGGGAGCAGAGAAAGGACTGGAGGTCCTTTCTGATGGGGAGACTGAGCAGGTTTTTAGGCTAAAGGGCAAAGGTGGCGAAGGGGACTTGAGAAGGTCTTGGGAGGAAAGTGAGAACGCCCCGCAGTCGAGGGGCTGAGGCTGGAGTGACGGGTGGGGGTGGGCGGTGCATGGGAGCTTGTGCTGGAGGTGGTCTGTGGCAGGTAAAGATGGGAAGGATGGAAGTGGGGGTGGGTAGGTGAGGTGAATGGGTCCTACCAGGGCAAGAAGCAAGGATGGGGACATGGGGCACAGGCTGCGCTCCTATGGGGTGTTCTGTTGCCTGAGGGTGGGGAGCCTGGACTTGGGCAGATAGTGTTCCCTGGGGTGGGCGGGATGCGAGTCCTTGGTCTAGTTGATTCTCAGAATCTTACAGAGGGAAGGTTGGGAGTCAATTCCTGGGAAGGATCGAGTGGGTCCCAGGATCAGGGAAGATGGGGCTCGACTTGGTCCTCGGATCTGGTGGGCACCAGATGGGTCCTGGGATGGACAGGGCATCTGGCAGGGATCAGGAAGATGCTGGGATTAATTAGGGATCAACTGGGTATTAGGCGGAAAGCAGGTGGCTCTTGGAATGATGGATCGGGCGGGCGGTTCAGGAGCTGGTGGAGATGGGGTGAATCCTAGGATCTTTGGGGCTTTGGCAAGGGACCCAGTGAGATCCAAAGGTCTGGGGAACCACGCGGGATCGGGTGGGTCCGGGGTCGAGCGAGGTCCGGCTCACCGGTATCGTGCAGGAAGAGCACCAGCGTGATCCCCCAGGTCAGCACGGTGTGGCCGGTCCGCACCAGGACCCCGGGGCTGAGGAGCGCCCAGGGCGCCATCGCCTCCGCCCGGGGCCCCACCCGGAAGAAGCGCCCAGAGGGGCGGGTGCTCCGAGGGAGTGGGGCCGCGGCCACCCGCGGATTGGCGGATCCGGGAAGTGGGCGGGGCTATCTTGGGCCAGGGAGGCTGCCTATTGGATAGCAGCTGCGGCCGAGTAGGCCCTCGAGCCAACAGGTGCCTGAAGAGGCCGAGGGCGGGGCCGGCGCGCGCGCAGCCGGTAACTCCCCCAACCCCACCCCCTACCAGCCAGGTAAGTTTCGAGAGCCGAGGAGCAGGCGCGAGTCCCGACCCCGCCTTCTGGGCTTCCAGCCCGGCCCCAACCCCGCAGCCTCGCGCATGCGTGCAGTTCCCTGGGCCATTCAAAGAGCCAGGCGTCTGTTACTCCAGGTTGTAGAGTTTGCCCCTTTCAGAGATGTGATAACTGAGGCCTCGAGCGGGGCCGGACTGGCCCAAGGTTGCTCCGTGGTGACACCCTTACCGCCTTGTTATTCATTTCACATGTTGCAAACGGGACGAGAGCAACGTGGAGGTCCGTGGTGCAGATTCTATGAAGGGCCCAACTTGGGTCAGAGTCAGAAACAGCAGCACTGTGCCTTCCTACCTGTGTGAGCTTGGGCAAGTTACTGAACCACTCTGAGCTCTGTCTTCTGTCTATATAAAGGAGACGGTAATAGTACCCCCCTCCTAAGGTGGTTGGGAGGATTAAATAATGGCAATACAGTGTCTAGCACAGGACTGTCTTGTCTCCCGGCTCTAAGCCAACACCTACACCCTGCCAGACTGACTTGCCCAACTCAAGCCTCCAGACTATTCTAAAATGAAACCCCATCATTCACTGCTCACACTCCTTCACCTGTCCCCTCAGGGCCTTCCCCATTTAGCCCTGATCCCAACATCCACCTTCTTTCTCCACCAGATTGGCCCCCTCCCAGCAATGCAGTATACTCTTCTGACATCTGTCGTTTTTGTCAGTTCAGCATCCCTTTTTCCGTTGGGGGAACTGACTCTTCCCCATCCCATGTGGTTCTGGAGGAACTGGGACCCTCAGTCCATAGGGTGGTAGGAGAGAGGATGTGGGCATGTGACCCAGGAAGGCCAAACATAGTTCCCCATCTCATTGTCCCCAGTGATTGGTCCTACGTGGTGGGTACATGACATGGTAGGGCCAACCAGAATCATTCCATGGGAATACTGTATAGACACTGAGAGAGAAAGGGGCATTCTTTTGGATCTTAAGCATAAGGAATAGAATATAAGGGCAACTAGCAGCTGTCTTGATGCTATGTGGAGAGAGACTGTGACAGGAGAGAATGAGGTCAATTTATAAAAAGACATAGCGACAAGCAGCATTGAACAAGGGAGTGAGAGACAGTCTTAACCACACTGTCTGGGCCCCTAGATCCAGCTATGCCTAGAGCTGATATTAACTCTAGGTTCCCCAGTTGCATTAGTCAATGAATTCCCTCCCACCTTTCACTAGTCTGGGTAGGTGTTTGAGTTGAGTGTCACTTACAACTCAGTCTTGATTACTGCAATGGGTGCATGACTTAGTGTGCTGAGGGGGTCCACCAGCACCTCATCCACTTAATAAATAATCCTAAAGCTTCCATGAGTCAGTCACTGTGCTGGTGTCAAAGATAAATAAGTTAGACACTAGTTAAAGTGGTAAGGACAGATTTTAATCCTCAATATACTACTGCAGGAGGGAAGGGGGGTCCAGTGTGAACTGAATGCAACTTCGATTTGTACAGAGGTGGCTGGGCATCTTAAAGGGAGGGTGAGGGAGTAGAGAGGACGCCGGGGGCTTGCACAGACTCAGGGAAGTGAGAAATTGCAAAGGGGCGGTCAGTGTAAATACTGACCAGGCCAGCTGTGTCTGCTGGCTGGCAATAATTGAAGCGGGCTTCTATCCTCCCACAGAGACTGGGAGACAGGGCCTGATCCTTCCTTAGAATTACACTTGAGATGGCTTTCAGGGCCTTGAGAAAAACACGCCTGAGTTGTAAAAAATACAAATATATTTTCAAAGGGACAGATTCACAACTGTAAGCCCTTTTTTTACGCTGTGGGGCCTATCTTCAGGTGGTGGCTAAAACAAACAGTCGATTCTTCTGGCAGCCTTGAGTTTTCCCAGGCAGGCACTTTAAGGGGGGCTGGCGTCATCCTAGGGATTCGACCTTGAGCCCTTAGAAACTATGTTGGAGTTTGTTTCAGCGCTCTAGTGCGGGGGAAGGGAGGGGGATAAAATCACTTGCTGAGAGTCTGTAGTGGTTTTTGAAAGTCAAGGTTGAGGCCTAGTCAAGAAGAAGGCTCAGAGGAGCCAAGCTAGAGTTTGGTCAAGGAGAGACTGTTGTCTCTGGGCAGGCGCACGTGTGGGCATGGTGCCCCTTGAGCTGGTCCCAGCACCCAGACTGTCCTTTGGGCAATAGCCCTCCCCACTGAGGCAGCCTCCGTAGTACCTTGGGGCCCTGGGGGCGCTGTTGATAGTTACACTAGGCAGCAGGTGTCACGCAGGACCATCCTGGGCAGAGCTGCCATCCCAGCTACTTCTCCCTCCCCTCCTGCTCGTGTCCTCGTTGCTTCACTGCTGCAGCTGCACGGCGTGCTTGGTGCAGGGAGCAGCCAGGCCTTCCCCTAGCAGGGGCCTGTGTTTAGGAGGCTCTTCACGTGAGCCCCTCATGGCCAGGCCTGGAGGCTTGGCTTTTCTCTGTACTCAGCTCACGTCTCCTCTTGTGAGAGGCCTCTGACCATGTTGGAACACCACGCTGCCTCTCACCTCCACACGTGGTCGTCCCTCTCCCTGAGCCGACTCCAGTCTTCCCTAACCCCCCACCCCCTCCCACCAGGCCTCAGGAGGTACCCTCTCTCTGCTCCCTTCTCCCTGCTTGTTGCACCCAGGTCCTAATCTCATTTCACGTTTGTCTCTACCATCAGATCGAGCCATCCTGGGCTGGGCCGTTGGTCTGTTGCCAGTGGTACCTTCAGTGTCTGGGCACCGGGATGCAGAGAGAACACAGAGGAAACAGGTACTCCAGCCCGCTCTGCCACTTGTCCCCAGGCTGCAGTCAACTGACCCTCTAGGCTGGGTACACAAACCGACTGAATGCACCCTGCTTGCCACAGATACCCACATTCAAGGCTCACTGCCCGAGCCGGCCCGCACCCCTCTCTTGACCCCATTCCACCTGCAAAAAAGACACTCTGCTCTTCTCCACGTTGCACAAAAATGTATTTCTGTGACATCTCCAAGTACAGACATTTACCCAGGCCCCAGGTGACAAAGCAATGTGACGTGAGCTCTGCCCGGGGTCTGGCTCAGGCCACGTGAGCGTGGAAGGGGGGCAGATGTGGCCCATCTGCCAAGCTGGGGGAACACAGGGCAGCTGTCCCCTTCCCAGGGCCGGGAGGGAAAGACTCCAAGAGAAAAAGGCCAGGTGTCTCTCCCCGGGCTGCTCATCCAGTCTGTTCTGTCTGGAGGCAGAAATGCTAGGAGAACCCAGAACAGGCCCAGGGAAAGAGGAGGGAAGAAAAGCTATCCCCAGCGGCTGCCTGCAGAGTCAGCTCTGCTCCCCAGGCCCCTTGTTCCAGAGGGACCTCCTCGCCACCGCCTGTTCCATGAGAAGCAATTCGGAATTACCGAGAGGACCACAGATATTTCAAGACACATTTGCGGCTCATACTTCTCTGAACACAGCACAGAGGTTTCCAAATAAAGCCTGGGAGTGGGGCGGGGGGCTCAGGAGGGCCAAGTGGGGCCACTGCAGGTTGTGCCAAGTGCTGGTCTGGAGGCATCTGCCTGTTGCTGCTGGGAAAGGCTGGAGTGGGGGCCTCTGGGTAGCGGGGCAGGCAGGGGCAAATGAGGCAGGCTCAGTTCTGCTGGTGGGGTGCCTGGGCACCTTGGGTGCTGCGGGTTGCTAAGGGGCTGGGAAGGGAGGGAGCGAGCCCCCAGCTCCAGAAGGTGCTGGCTTCCAGGGCTGGGGGCCAGTTCTGACATGTTTGGCAGAAGGGGCAATGGAATCTGCCCGAGTTCTTGACCAGCCCTGGGCTGGAGGCTTCACCAGCCTGGGACCTGGTGGGAGACTAGGAGGCAGCCTCCATAGCAGCGTGGGCTCAGGCAGGCCTGGCCAGAGAGCAGCAGGGCCACTGTGAGCCCTGTTCCTGGAGGCTCCTCTGGGGCTGGGGCTGCCTGGACCTGGGCCTCGGCACGGTTCACTTCCTTGCCCCAGATGGCCACAGCTGGGAGCACCAAGGCATTTGGGAGACCCAGTGGGGGTAGTTTTCATCCCAAACCCCATCAGCCGCACTCGGGAACCCAGATGGGGTTCTCAGGCTTTGGCAAGTGGGTGAGGAAGCCAGAGTGGGTTGTTAACAGCCTGCTGCCTCTCCTAACAGAGAGTCTGAGGGTCTGAGATCACTGGGAAGGGACCGGACGCTCACAACGGTAGAGGCATTTAGTCTGGCGGGGTGGGAGTGAGTGTGGCAGCAATGACGGCTTTGCGTTGGGCTCGAGAATGGCCAAGGAAGCTGCAAGGACTCAGGGAGTGTTTCTTTTGTTTTTGTACAGAAATCATACACACAAAACTTCACACTTCCTAACCAAAAAAAAATAATATATACATATATATAATATATATATCTCACTAATGTTAAGGAAAAGCGTCGGTTGTGCAAAAGTCCCCCTCCATCCAGTGGGAGGCTCCCGGTGGGGGTCTGCCAGCTGGCCTGCTGAGAACGCTTCCTCCGGCCTCGGGTCCAGAGCAGGGGTGGCCACAGGGGTGGAGGCCTCTATCTAGACGTGTCCATGTTCTCCTCTTTAAAGTTACTGCAGTGCTCAATCACCTTGCTGCAGACAACGGGAGAGACAGGACCGGAGGGCAGGCATGGGTCGGGGTGGGCCTGGCCCCTCCCGGCTGATCCGGCCGCTGGATTTGTTAGCAAACGTGAACCGTGATGCTATGCTGACAGAGAGCATGTATGCAGAGCGGCTGGCAGAGTGGAAGCACAGGTGGAGAACCCAGGGAATGGTCCCTGTGGCCACGAATGCACTGAGCGTCCATCCTCCCCTCCCTCCTCCCATGCCCCCTTCCCCACCTCTCAGCTCCAGGGCATCTGTGGTTAGGCGCGCCCCTGAATCAGCTCAGGCCTGACCTCCAAAACCCTCTGGTCCTTTCTTCAGCAACTCCTCCTTCTTCGCTTTCCCCTTGCACACCCAGGCCTTTTCTTCCCCAGAGCCTACTAGGGTTCCCCAAACCAGCTGCATGTCAGATTCACCTGAGATCGGATCCTGCGGGGCAGTTGTGCTCACACAAGGGCCCCTGCCGCCCCGCAGCGCCCAGGACCCAGCACAGTGTGTGGGAACCACCCCTCGTGCTCAGATCTCGATCTGTCACCCACTCCAGGGTGGCCTTGGGAACTGCTGCCCCACTGCTGTCAGCTGTCACCCTGGCCCCTGGATGGCCTTCCGGTTCAACACTAAGCCTCTGGGTTGGTCGGGGGGTGGGGGGTGGGTGGGCAAGTGTTCACTGTAGCCTGCATGTGCTAAAGAGGTACCCAGTGCCTCTCACAAAGTAGGGGATACCTGGAACGGACAGGAGTTGTGGACAGCTGGACAGTTGTGCCTTCTCCTAAACATCCTCTCGGTGTCATTCCCACCCTGCTGTCAGACAGGCCGGCCAGCTTGGATGCACATCTCAGGTCTTACAGAGATGCTCAAAGGGACTGGTGAGGTAAGGGCTTACCCTGTGCTTCTCCAGTCTCCTGGGATCCCTGTTGACAGTGAAGATATCCACGCCCACCCCCCACACCCGCTGGAAAAGAAAACCTAAGCTGGGACCTGCCTGTACCTTTTTAGCAATCTTTCCCGGTGGATCTTTAGGGAGATTAAGTTTGAGAACCACTCATTTTACCATTCTCAAACTCAGACAAATCTGTCAATTAATGTTTAAGCAGGGCCTTTGGCTGAAAATAATGGCAGAACCCGTCAACGCCCCCCACCCAGTAAGCCGCTATCTTGTGAGCCTCCAAGCTTCAAGTCCTCCTCCGTGATTCTCTTTATTTTACACCGTGTAAGGAACTGGGGTAAACTTAATGAGGCACCCTTCTAGAATGGGTCCTGGAGAAGCAAGGTCGTTAGTGCTGGGACGGGTACCATCCCTGAGGTCTCTCTCCTGCCCTGATGGGTGTGAGAGCAGAGCTGACAGTGTTGCAGACACTGTATTGAGAGCCACACAGCAGCATAGGCCTGCTGGCCTGCCGTGTCCGGGGCCCTCACATTCAGGACCTCACTCACACTCTGCCCACCTGGTATCCAGAACGTATCTTACCACACCGTGTCCTCTTTATCTGGAACATCTTTGGCCAAAAACAATAAAAAATTCTGACCTGACTTGCTAATGCTCGGTGAGGAGAGGATGGGATTTCTTGGGAATAAAAGGAAACGAAGCTTACAAATGAGGACAATAATGCTCTGTTCAGAGCTTGATCATCTAGTTTGTGGCCACATTGTGGCCGAAATGACACTCAGGGAAGCCCCAGCTGGACATCAGTATGCTGTCCACCTCCACGCTCAACTCCCAATTTCAGCCATTCCTAACCACAGAGGGCCCCCACTGTGTCCCACACTCCACCAGATAAGGCTCCAAGCAGAGCCACTTCCCTTCTCTTACCGGGCCATTTCCTTCGTCTCCTGCCGTGCAGTCGCCATCTTGATCATGTCCCTCAGAAGGGGCATCCCACCTTCTTTGATCAGTAGGGGGCAGTACTTGTCCGCTGTGGGGTAGGGGCAGACAGCAGGTGATCAGGCTGGGTCCTCTCTCATCCTGTGGCCCAGAAACCCACCCTTGCTGCCAGGACTGCCCTCCTGGAGGGCGGGATGAAGACACAGGCCTGGGGGAAGGCACTGCTGCAGCCAGGGCCCAAGTGCCCCTGGGGGAAGCATGGGGGGAGTCCTTGCAAAAGCTCTTCCCGCCTTTGACACGCAGTCGCATTTTTTTCCAGAGCTCACCCTATGGAAATTATCACCCAAACCAGTGGCTTCTATTCTCTGAGAAGTTTTTGTCAAAATACAGATTACTAAGCCCTGCCCTTGGGCATTCTGATTCAACAGATCCAAGAACCCGTATTTATTTGTATTTTTAACAAAATGCCACTGGGTGATTCTGGTGACCAGCCAGGTTGGAGCCACTATGCCTTCCTGTCGGGTGGTTTCATGGTTCACGCCAACAAAAAACCTTCTGGTGCTCGGTACCCAGGGCGTCACACTCTACGGAGAACCAGGCATTTCAGTAGACTGCCAGCATCTCTATGGAGAAGGAGCGAATTTCATCATCTCCATTTTACAGATGACAGAACTGAGGTTCAGCGAGATGAAGTCATTCATCCAAAGCCACCCCAGAGGCTTGTGAGGGAGTCCCAGCTCAGGGCTCCATCCTCTGGGCTATGCTGGCTCTTTGAGGTAAGATGCTACTTTTTAGTAAGACTAACCTCAGGTAGTACTAAAAAATGCTAATGCTTGTTGAACAGTTGGCATGTGCCAAACACCCTTGTAAGCATATGTAAAATGTCTTATTTCACAGTAATCCTATGAGGTAAGTGCTATTATTATCCTATTTTAAAGACGAGGAAATTGAGGGGCTGGCCCAGTGGTGCAGCGGTTAAGTTCGCATATTCTGCTTCTCGGTGGCCCGGGGTTCACCGGTTTGGATCCCAGGTGTGGACATGTGCCATGGCTTGGCACGCCATGCTGTGGTAGGCGTCCCATGTATAAAGTAGAGGAAGATGGGCACGATGTTAGCTCAGGGCTAATCTTCCTCAAAAAAAAAAAAAAAAAAGATGAGGAAATTGAGGCACAGAGAGGCTGAGAAACCTGCTCGAAGTAACACAGCAAGGGGTTGAGCCAGGTTTCAAACCAGGCAGTCTGCCTGTGGAGCCTGCGCTCTCCTCCACTCTCCAGGTCCCAGCACTGAGCAGAATCCGGGCACTGGGCTCGGCACTTAGGCTGGTTCTCTTTTCACATCAATCTTATGAGGTGAGTGGTATCCTTACCCCACTTTACAGGGAGGCATCTGAGGCCCAGAGAGGTTCAGGAGCCTGCATGAGGTCTCACAGGCAGTGAGGGAGAAGACGAGAGGTCTACCCTGGGCAGCCATCAGAGACTCCCAGGGCTGTGCCCTTTCTCCTCTCCCCCAAAGCCACCGGGCAGGGACAGCTCAGGCTCTTCTACGGGAGGGGGCTCTCTTTGAGGAAATAAGTTAGAGCCATTTGAAGGCTCTCTCCTGCTCCCTCGGACATCTGTTTCCTCAGGGGCTGGTTCTGTTTGGGTTGGTCTCACTATCGCGCAGAAGGCGTGGAGGTTTATGGCTGTTCACGTGCACGGAAGCAGGAAGCACAAAGAAAGCTGAGTTGGAACCCTGGATGGGCCGTCTCACTGGCCAGCCCTGCTTCTGGGGGTGAGGCAGCGGCCAGCCGTCACGCCGGGTGTCCCACGAGTGCTGGAAAGTGGAGGGCGCTGCTCTGAGGCAGACCCCAGCTCTCTCAGTGCTCCCCCCCTGGACTGTGAGCTCCCTGAGGGAAAGCACTCAGCTGGGTGAATGTCCCTGTGTCCGAAGAAAGGGCAAGTGGGTACTCACGGTAGACAGACACAAGGTTGTACAGGGCCCAGGTAGCCCAGTGCTGGCTGACAGGAGAGATGCCCTGGGGAAGGAGGCGCAGAATTGGCTCAAATGACCTGTAGGAAGAGAAATCAAGGTCACTTCTGGTGCTGGGGGTCGGGGAGAGCAGCTTCTCTTGTTGGAGGTCTCTCTCCCCTGAAGGCCTATGGCAAACCGTGAGCAGACCAGGAGGATGCAGGGACACAGATGCGGGGGCACCTGGCCCTTCAGCTGCTTCAGCTCCACAGAGGGGCTCCCTTGGGAGAGAGGTGAAGAGCAAGGACACATAAGGGAGGCCGGAGGGACACAGATTAGGTGGTGCAGCAACTGGGGACCTCAGTGAGGAGGGGAGACCCAGCCTGAGGGGGAGGGAGAAGGACCCTGGGAAGCAGAAGAAAGTGTGACCGCACTTCTCATAACAGCCGGCCGTCGACAGGCATCTGGAGTCATGGTCCAAAGGCCCGAAAAATCGACGTGCGAACCCCCTGGGCCAGTGAGTCCACTTCATCTCTCCTCGGGACCAACAGTAACTGGAGTGTTGGCAAAGCCACAAACTTGAGGCCGTTCCTCCCAATATGGATTTTCTTCACTGTCAACCAGGACAAGATGACCCACCAGCACACACAGCAAACCAGTCATAAAGAGATGAGGGTGACCCATACCTTGTGGCTGGAAATTCAGTCACAAGACAGCGAGACTTGATGCCAACTGGACTGAAAGTAATCAAATCTGTGCATAGAAAAACTGCCGGAAGGGGAGACACCAGAATGTTTCAGAGTTCTCTTTCAGGGAACAAGGGGACCAATAGTTTCTGTTTTGTTTCCTATTGTGTGTCTGTATTTTCTCCTTTTTTTCCACAAATGTGTTTCAAATGTTTGTAAACAGCAGGCTGTGGGTACACACAGGTGTGAAGTGCAGGCAACAGGCACCAAGCGGTAGAGGTGAGGTGTTGCCTTTCTGCTCTGTGCTGGATGTGGACAGTTCCTCAATAAGCGAGACCCAACCGAGGATGAGAAGAAGGGCAAGAAGCTCTGACCGGACTTGTTGGGAATAAGCGTCCTGTCTCAGCGCTCACCCCACCGCCGGGGTGACCCCCACCCTCCCAACTCCGCACCTGTAATTGATATTCCTCCGTGAGTTGATGTCCCAGCTCTGGATTGCTGCCCACATGCGCTCCTCCACCTCCTCCCGCTGGGGTTCACAGATGCCCCAGGCCTCCGGCCCATCAAACATGATGTGGGAGAGGACGCCGCAGGCATTGTAGGAAACCTCAATCCCATCAGCCTTGCTCTCTAGCAGGTTGCTGCCAAGAAGAGAGAAAAATGGAGTCCTATTGCCCACGTCCCTCTTTAGATACCAGCTGCTGGATGCCAACTTACACACCAGATGCCAGATTTCTTTATCACTTATTGTCCATACCCAGAGCACTTCTAAAAGAGATTTGAGATTGCTTAAGACAAGAAATACTAGCTACCAGAGGGCTATTTATGGAGGACTAAAAGAATAAGAAACCATGTTATAGAGAAAAGGCAACATTTATAATGGAAACATAGGCTAAAAGCAGTTGCTGCAACTGAGCACAGACTAGAGCTCTGAGCAACCTGGGAGCCAAAGCAAAAAGGGAAAGGACAGAGGCACCCACCTAAAGACACTGATGAATTGGGAAGTCATTAGCTGGGGCCGCAGCTCCTTCACCTCTGCCACGTTGCCCAAGAGTCCCAGCATATTCCGATGCAGTTCCTGCTTCTCTGGGAATTCCTGGCAAAATGAAAGCCATTGGGGCCACATCAATTCATACTTGATTAGTGTCTGGTATTGTTAACCCAGAAGCTTTATGAGCGTCTGTCTGGCCATTCTAACTAGATGGGGGGGTGCATTATGGTGTCCCCCACCTTCTAGTACACCTCATACTAGAAGACAGTGCTGGGTACACACTATAAGGGGTTGAAATGGTGGGGCTCCTTGTCACAAAATCAAAGGTGGAGTGGAGATCCGACCTATAAAATTATGAATGGGACAAACATGGTTCTATTTACCAAAGCTCAAAATACTAGTTTAAGCGAATCCTCTTAGAAACTAGAGCAAGAAAATAAAGGATGAATTTAGGATGAACGGGCCATCCTGCTGGTCAGAATCCTGTCCAGCTCATGTCCCGACGGCCCCCAGTCAGACTGCGGGCAGGCTGAGCAATCACTGCTGAGAAGGAGGGGCAGGCTTTCCCCGGGGGGAGGGCTCTAAGACAGGACACGGCCAGGCCGCCTGCATGCAGGAAGATCTCCGGAGCTTCTGAGGGCAGCACAGCCTGGGCTGGTGGGCCCGTGAGTTGGCCCCCATTGCCCTTCTATGGGAACCGCAGGGAGACGGATCCAGGTGGCTCTGGTCGGTGGGGAGCCTCCGGACAGAGGCCCGTGGGTGGCCGAGAAGGCTGCGGCCGCTGCAGAGCGCTACCTTCAGGCAGTCCAGGAAGAGCTTCATGCCGTTGAAGTTGAGGAACATCTCGCAGTTGTCGGGCGTCTCGTCCGTGATGTTCCACAGGGCGCTCCAGGAGAACTCCATCACCTGGTCACACTGAGGTGGGGGGGGGCGCTCAGGGCTCCGCATAGGCTCACCCGGATGGCCCCGCGGGCTCCTGGCATCTGCTGAGGGCGCCCCTGACAAAATATGGACATCCCCCAGGGGCAAGCCAGTCCCCTCCCGGGCTGGGGGAGGGGCAGAGTGTCTCCATGAAGACTTGACTTACTATCTTGTCCAGCAGCTTCTTCTGAATTAGCTTCAGCATGGTCTGCGGGCAGAGAAGAGAACTTGTGGGGTGCCAGGGCTCAAGAGCTACCATGTCCCCCAAGAAGCAAGATAGAGAGAGGAGAGTCAGCAATTCTATTCGTGGTTCACACAGCCTGACAAGACCAAATCTGCCCATCTATTTGGGAGGCTGTGAAGAAGTGCAACCCACAGATTTGGTACCTGGTACTTGGCATGAGGAGGCCTGGGTGCGGGGCCTGGCTCTACCCTGACTCCCTGTGTGGTTTTGGACATGGCCCTCCCATTCTGTGGGCTTTGGGCTCCCCAGCGATAAAATGAAAGGAGACTGGCTGTTCCTTCCTCATTCGTTCCTTCCTCATTCGTTCCTTCCTTTCTTTGGCAGATATCTATCTCCTCACTCTGCACCAGGCCCTAAGCTAGGAATTACTGGGGATGTCACGATGGAAGGAACAAGCATGGTGTCTTTGCTTATGGTGCTCACAACCCCGTCGGTTGTCATAACGTCAGGAGGCCGACGTTAGACAGATCATCCTCAGACCCTTATTTAATCCCGGCCGGGAAGACCTAACAGGGGCGTGTGGTCTGAGGAGGCAGGAGTGACTTGTACAGTGGGACCTAATGGGCGAATGGAGGGGCTGGGAGAGGGCGACAGTGTTCGAGGGGGAGGAAATCCACAGGGGTCGGAAATGAGATGCTTCCCTTGATCTTGCCTAAATCCTTCATGCAGCAGTGGGGCTACGGCAGAGGAAAGGATGAAGGGAGGGAAGGGCAGCCCGCCCACACGTACCACCACAAAGCCCATCTTGCCCACGGCCTCCTTGTGGTCATTGTCCACCTGGCAGACCAGGGCGTTGCACAGGTGCACAGCGATGCGCTGGATCGACTCGTCCTGCCGCGTGGGGTTGAGGATGCTGAGCAGGAGCTCGTTGACCCGGCGGTACTGGAATTCCAGCTCCTCAGGGATGCTGAAGTTGCAGAGGGTCAGGCAGCAGTTCCGCTGGACCTGGGCCAGGCCGGGAGACAAAGGGACACAGTCAGGGTCAGACTCGGGAGCTGGACTCGAGGGGCTCTCTAGAGGTGTGAGGTCCAGTGGTGGTCCAGGAGGGCTTTCTGGAAAAGGTGGCTACAAGGCATTTTTTTTTAACATTAAAAAAAATGTGAAATATCATATTCATACAGAAGAATGCATAAAACACAAATGTATAGTTTTAAAAGTAACTATAAAGCAAATAACCTTTTCAACAACTATTTTATCACCATCTGGGTCAAGAAATAGAATATTGCCAGCACCCAGAAGTCCCCACATGTCCCTTCCTAATCATAAGCCCCTCTGCCCACTAGAGATAACCACCATCCCTGCTTTTCTAGTCGGAAGATTCTCTGGCATCCTGCTTCTTTTTGTTCAAACACGGGTTTGCAAGATCAACCATGTTGTTAAGTAGCTGAAATGCACTCATTTTTTCTTTGCAGTATAGTATTGCAATTTATTCATCCATCCCACTGCTGGTGAACGTTTGGGTGGATTTCAATGTTCGGCTACTTCAAACAAAGTCTTGTCTGTGCGCCCAGGTGTCTCTAGGGCACACAGCTGGTGGGTGGAGCTTCTGGGTCACGAGGTGCGCATGTTTCCAGCTTTACCAGGTGACACCAAACTACCGGCCAGAGTGGCTGCGCCAGTTTACATGCCCACCAGGAGTGGAGGACAGCCCCAGTTGCTCCACATTCTCAGTTTCTCTTTGCATTGTCTGCAGGCTTTTTTTTTTTTAAATGGCATTCTCAGCACATTCTCCATGTAATTTAATTTCCTTCCATCCTTTCTCATTAGATATCAGAAGTTTATACTTTATTAATTATGTAATTTAGAGGATAGCACCCTTGGTTAACTCTTTGTCCCTCTCCCCAATATATGTATATTTTTTAATTTGAGAAAAAAATTTATTTTGAATTATAAAAGCAATACTCACTGTAAAAAGTTCAAATGATACTATCTGAGCACAAAGTTAAAATAGCCCACTTTATTCCCCAGAAGTAATTACTGTTAAAAGTTTGGTGCAAATCTTTCCAGATTTTTCTACCATGCAAATACAAATATATATTAGGGGGAGAGGAGAGGCAAAAAAAGATATTATACATATTGGTCCAAACCTCTTCACTTATCAACACACAGTGGACGTCTTTCCACGTTAGGATGCACAGATTTACTATCATGGTCCATCATGTGGGGAGATCATCTGTTACTTTTCCAGGCCCCTGTTGCTAAAACATTTTGGTTTCCTCTGATTTCTATTTAATCAGAAAGGGTGGATGTATGTATATCTTTTTCCTCCGAGAATGTTTCTAAGTGTAGAACCCGTAGGCCAAAAAATAAACACATTTACAGTTTTGGGCAGATTCTGCCATTTGCCCTCCAAAAAGGTTGCACAATTTATACCAAACCAGTGGAAAGTGTGCAAGAGTGCTCTTCCCCCGACCTTTGTCAGTGCTGGGTATCATCAATCTCTTGAGATGAAATGTGATACTTTGTTATCTTAATTTTCATTTCTTTGATAGAGTTTATTAATTTTTTTAGAGTCTTCAACTAGCATTTTTTCCATTAAAAATAAAGACACCTCTTTTACCTGATTATAAAATCGATCTCGATGTAGAAAAAAACAAGTGCTTTCAAATCTGGAGTTAGGAGGTGGTGGGAAAGTGGGCCTTCTCATGCCTGCAGAGGCTGTATCCCCGCCACAGCCTTTCTGGAGGACAATTTGAGAATACACACCAAGTGCTTTAAAAATACACATGCCGGGCTGGTCCTGTGGCCGAGTGGTTAAGTTCGCGTGCTCCGCTGCGGCGGCCCAGGGTTTCACTGGTTCGAATCCTGGGCGCGGACGTGGCACTGCTCATCAGGCCATGCTGAGGCGGCATCCCATATGCCACGGCTGGAAGGACCCACAACTAGAAAGATACAACTATGTACCGGGGGGGCTTTGGGGAGAAAAAGGAAAAATAAAATCTTTAAAAAAAAAAAACAAAAACATGTCCACTGCCCCAGCAATTCTACTTTTAGACATGTATTATAAGGATTATCAATTAAGTCTAGTCAGCAAAGCTTCATCTGAAATAGCAAAAAATAAAAAAGCAACTAAATGTTCAACCATGCAGGCTGATTCAGTAACTGCATCTTGCGCATGGGGGAGCTCCATCCTGCTAGTCCGTGGGGATGGGGCTCGGCCACTGCCTCTGAGCTCCAGCAAAGAGTCGGCACAAGAGCGGCCTGTCCCCGGGTGAGGACGCTGACACCTACAATTGTGAAACAGAATTGTTAAAACCAGCTCTCTGTGGGAGGAGAGCTGGGGCTGCGAACGACTCTCACTTTCCGGTTAATACACTTTCGTATTACTTGATTTGTTTTCTAAGCATCAGGTACCTTTTGTAATCAGAAAAGAAACATGTAAAAATTTTCGTTGTAGGGGCCAGCCCGGTGGCGCAGCGGTTAAGTGCGCACGTTCCGCTTCTCGGCAGCCCGGGCTTCGCCGGTTCGGATCCCGGGTGCCGCCATGCTGTGGTAGGCATCCCACATATAAAGTAGAGGAAGATGGGCACGGATGTTAGCTCAGGGCCAGGCTTCCTCAGCAAAAAGAGGACTGGCAGTAGTTAGCTCAGGGCTAATCTTCCTCAAAAGAAAAATTTTTGTTGTAAAAATCTTTGTTGCCATGGGAGATGTTCACATTCACAAGCCATTGACATAAAAATCCATGTTACACAAACTGTACGCACAGAATGATCCCATTTATAGGTAAATACACACAGACTAAAATCCAGAACAACAGATATCCGATATTAATGGTGGCTATCTCTGGGTGGTGGGAATACGGGTGTTTTTTTCCTTTATATCTGTAATTATAACCGTTCTACAGTAAAAGACTTAATTACTTTTATAATAGAAGCAGCTTTTGAAAACAATACCCCCCCGCAGAGTGTTCCTGGGTGGAAGGGCTGAGGAGTCAGCATGGGCAGAGGCCCAGAGGCAGCAGAACAGGGGCCTGGGGTGGAGGGCGGCAGCAGGTGATGGCACTGGGTGACAGGCCCTGAGTGCGTGTCCCAGAGCCTGGGAGTGATGTCGTGGGAAAGGGGGGTTGGGAGGGGGGCAGAACAGAGCCAGGCAAGGAAGAGTAACAGCAAGCCCAGCCCCTGAGGGACCTGCGACACAGGCTGAGCAGGAAAAGGGGTAGCTGGGCCAGAGCATGCAGGGCCTGGCGGGTAGGGGCTCACCGTCACCTCCTGGTAGGATTCCATGCCATTCAGCACCACCTGGATGACCTGCCGGCGCAGCTTGACGCTCTGCTCTGAGCGGTACTCGGAATTGGTCAGGTAGAAGAGGGCAGCACTGCCCGTCACTTGAATGTTCTTGTCATACTTGTGGCACTTGAGGGCCGTGATGACCAGCTGCATGAAGACAGGGTACGGGCCCGGGTTGGTGAGTGCTGTTAGGTTATGCAGGGACAGGCTAGGGGCCTGCGAGGGTGCCTGGACAGGTCCTCTGGGGCAGGGCTTACCCTGAGCCTGCTCTCTGAGGGCACAGGAAGGGGCTGGGGGCAGAAACTAGGGCAGGGCCATGGTTCCGGGACAAGGCCACTACTGGCGGGGTTGGGGTTCGGGAGGTAGGGCTGCTGGTATCCTGGGGATGAGGAGGCGGTGTAGAGGAGGGACAGGGGCTCTGGGGACACGGCTCAGCCAAGTCCAGCACCCTCCAGGCAGGGATGGACAGGAGGCGGAGGCCCTCCTGGGGTTTGGGCTGACCTTCAGGGCCCGCAGGAGCTGGTTGCAGCGCTCGATGCGTGCGATGTCAAAAAGCAGGTTGATGGCTCGTGAGGTGATCTCAGGCCTGTGCTCCGTGTAGGCCTCGATGGCGTTCAGCACCTGCTCCTCATTTTTGTCACCACTCACCTGGGGATGGAGCATGCTCAGAACAACCCGGAAGAGGCCAAGGGCTGGGATCCCCAGATGCCAGCTCCAGACGGAACCCCAGGGCAGATGCTTGGGGGCCCCCAGTCCACCCCATCGTCTCTCCCAGGGGTCCCTGTTTCACCCCTCCTCCGCTCCCCCTTCTTACCTTGTAGGCCGGAATATGCGTGAGACGGCACAGAGAGGTCTCGAAGAGCCCCAGGAACTGCAGGGGCCTCTTCAGGGCCCGGAAGGGCATGATGCTGCTCTTGGAAGGCTCGATGCTGGGGAGGAGGGGCTGGGGTCAGCGGCCTGGGCCTGGGGCTGCCCTGGGGTCAGCACAAAGGAGGGCCTCTCCCTGGGGGTGGCGAGGCGCTTATTTGGGGCCCTCTTGTAGGCCCTCCAGCCTCATCTTTATTTTTTCTCTTTAAGGGTAGGAGACATAGACCCCACCTCTGGATGGGAAGGTGGCAAAGTCACACTGTAGAACACGTGGAGTGGGAGATGCTGCTGCAGCCGTCTTTGGAAAATACTGTCATTCTAGTGAGGATATATTGCATTTAGGTTCCACCAACCATCGTGAAGGGACATGCCAATCAACCAAAGCCCGCTTAAGTATGTCTGGGGTTAAGGCACATGGCCCATTGCAGCTGCATTGGTTTGAATCAGATCTCTCAACCAACTAGCCCAGGAACAATCTATCTGCTGTGACACCTAATGAGAGGGAACACTGCCAGCCTCCTCGTATCACTGCCATACTGTCTCTGGCCAGTCTGAATGGCATAATTTCCCAGTCACTCCTCGCACTTGTACCTTCCAGCCTTTGCACATGCCGTTCCCTCTGCTAGAACACCCTTCCTCTGCAAACTCAGAATGAGCTTTTGGCACAGCTGGAATGCCATTTCTGCTCCTGCCTCCTTCCTGATCCTCAGGGCACCCCAGAGCACGGTGCTTCCCCTGCCACAGCCCTAATAATAACCCATCTGCTCCCAACAGCTCATTGGACTGGAGAGGGCAGGGCCTGGTTTGTTTATCTCCAGCACCCAGCACAGCACTTGGCAGAGGGGCACTTGGTAAATGCTTGTTGAATGACACCCCGTGGGCAACTGTGGCGGGTGGGTCCCCACCTGGTCTGCCCTGCTTCCTCGTCCATCTTGGAGATGCTGCAGTTCTCCAGGATCATGTGGCCAGAGATGTCCAGGGACATCAGGTTCCCCAACTTCTGCACAAAGAGGCTCAGCACCTTGCGAGTCAGCTTGAACTTGTAGTAGCTGGAGAGGCGGTCTCGGGAGATGTCTAGGTGTCTGGAGGTCGGGGTGGGAGGCACAGGTCAGGAGCTGGATGCAGGGTGGGGCTGCCCCTTACACTCCTGCTCCTTCAGTCCATGGCAGGGGCAGGCCCACCCCTGCCACAACTGCTCCATGGCATTCGGGGAAAAACCTGCTAGGCCCCAAGTGCCCTGAACAGACCTCTTCCAGCTGAAACAGTGGGTATAAGACTTCCATCCCCACCTTCTGCCGGGCCGGGGCCCACGAACCTTCTGGGAATGACAACACGCTCCTCCCCACCCCCTGCCCCAGTGAGCTCTAGGCCGGCAGCTCACCGCAGCTTGTGCAGCTGGACGATGACGCGGATGTGGTCTTCCGACAGGTCCATGTTGTAGAGCACAAGGGACACCAGGCTGTCCTTCCACTGAGTTAGGAAAGCCGCATCGCTTGTCTGAATGCCTGAGAGGTCCAAGGCGGCCAGCGAGTTCAGTGGTCGCAGCAGGGACTCCACGGGGACCCCATCGATCATGCGGCCCAAGTTCAGGAAGCGGAGGCGGCTAAAGCCCTCGAAGGTGAAGTCCTTGACCAGCACCTGGCAGGTGGGGTTGACGAGGCACTCGTCTTCACAGCCCCCTGGGTTCTCCTCCTCGTAGAAAATGTTTGCACAGCCGAAGAGGCTCAGGGACACCAGGGTGTGGCTAAAGCTCCTCAGCGTCTGCAGGCTCTTGGCGGACAGCTTCTCGCAGTTGGTCAGGTACAGCTCCACCAGATCCTGGGGGCAGGCACAGTTCCATCAGCACCACTGCCCACTCCCTGCCCTAGGCCGGCCCTGGGCTACAGGTGGCCTTGGGGAGGGGTTTGCACAACGGAGGGGCACTGGAAGGGCCTGGGGACGCTTGTGCTAGAGGTGAGCGGCCCTGCCCCGGACTCACTGTTTGACCGTCTCAGGCCAGCCTCCCCACGGCCATCCCTGGTGCCTGGCGACACAGGGCTCACCTGCTTGCGAATGGCTTCCAGGTCCTGGTCCTGCACCAGGTCCTCGCGGAGGTGGATACGGGTGAGGCGGGTGCTGCGGGGGTCCGAGAAGAGGCTGAAGAAGCTCTCGTGTGGCTCAAAGTTGCAGGCGGCGTTGACCAGCTCCACATACCTGGGAGGAAAGAAAGCCTGGCTCAGGGGAGGGGCACAGGGACCCTGGTCCTCCCTTCAAGCCCAGCACAAGCCTTGCCCTCCCTGAAGCCTTCTCTGATCACCTAGGCAGCAGCCTCCGTCTCTTCTTCCTCTTCCCAACAGTACCTGGTTGGATCCGAGCACCCTACAGGTGAGATGAAAGGTGGCCCCGGAACCAGGGTCCAAAGGTAGGCCTCCCGGGGATGTAGCGGCCTCTTATCAACAGCAATTCCCAAGCTCTCCTCCCCAAAACTGTAGACACTTCTCTAACAAACATACACGCCTACACTCCTCTTCTTTAAAGCCAGCTTCTGCTTCCTGGATCAGCCCCTCCCAGAACCCTTTCCAACAGGAAGAGGAAGCCACGGGGTTTGGAGCTCCCGGCTGGGTAAAGGGCAGGCACTAGTAAAACCCTGCTGGGACACCAGGTCAGGCAAGAATCCTGGTCTGGTGGCAAAGGCTTTGGGTCAAACACTCTGGAATCTAAATCCTGGCTTGGCTGTTCACTACCTGGGCAGCTTCAGATAAGTAACTAAACTTCCCTGGACCTCGGTTTCTTCATCTGTAAAATGGACATAATTCTGGTCTTCAAAGTGTCCAACCTAGTGCCTGACACAGACTAGATGCTCAGAACATTATTACAGGTTGGGCTCTGTCCTCAGGTCACATACAGGCTCCCACTTTTACATGCAACTGCTTGATGTAACCATTTCCCTCTGGGCATCGAGACTGAACTCCCAGTGGCCAGTGACTGCATCTCATCCTCCCAGGAGCCTCTATTAGTGGAGAGTCCTTTGGAGGAACCACATAAAGATTTTCTGAATGATTCGATTCAAGAGCTGGTCATGGATCCATTATTTGGGCCCTGGTGCGTAAACCTGAATGTGTCCATGATCACATACAGACTTGTGTTCATAAGCACAGGCATGCGCACACACACACACAGGAAAGCACATAACTCCTTCACTTATGAGCAGGTTTCTAGACTTTCTCATAGGTGTGATGCACACCTGCAGTTTCACACTCAAACATACTCTATGCTGCAGAAACCCAGGTGTGTACAGACACTCATTCTTCATGGGCGGACCCTCCACACACAGATCAACACGCACACGCACACCTTTACAGTTACGGATACACCAGTATTCTCCTCCACCCACGGACACCTACGCATGCACACCCCCTCACATATCCATAGCCACAGCCTCACCCCCGTGTGGTGCACACACGAGGGTCCCGATGTCTCCACACATGCTCATGCTAAGACTCGTGCCCCTGCCCCAGCCCCGGGCCTGCTCACTCATTGACGAGCCGGTCACAGATCTCGCTGGGCAGGAAGACGTCTGGATGTAGCCGCAGAGTCTCCTTGTCCAGCAGGTAGCCCAAGGTGCCTTCTAGGTTGCGCAGGCAGAAGTCAGTGCACAGGGCCATCAGGGACTCAGGAGTGTCGGACGCCATGCTGGCGCAGGCAGGTGGTTCAAGCCAGGACAGGGGCCCTCAGGGGCACAGTGACTCTCCAATACTCACAGGATCATTGACAGAGCCACAACCTGGGGAACAGGAAAGAAGCCAAGTGAGCCACACATAAGGGCCAGACCCACCAGCTGCCCTATGTCCACTCTCTGAGTAGGGAAACTGAGGCCCCGGACATCACAATCAAATCAGCAGCTTAGGGCTGCCCTGGTGGCATAGTGGTTAAATTCTTGTGCTCCACTTCGGCAGTCCAGGGTTTGTGGGTCTGGATCCTGGGTGCAGACCTACACACCGCTCATCAAGCCATGCTGTGGCAGTGTCCCACATACAAAAAAAAATGGAAGAAGACTGGCACAGATGTTAGCTCAGGGCCAATCTTCCTCACCAAAAAAATAAATAAATAATTAATTAATTAACAGCTTAGCAGGGCCAGGGCCCACGACTCCTGACTCTTTCCCTGCTCCTCTCTGCTGTGCCACCATCTGTGCGAGTTTTGACCTACAAAGAACAGGGGGCCTTGTCCAAGCATTTCTGTGCCTTCACAATGTCTGGGGACAGACGTGTGTGCTGGGGACCCAGTGCTTGGGTGGGGTGGGGATAAGAGGGGCTTTCATTAACAGCTACACTGGGGTGTCCCTGGTTGTGCAGCCTAACCTGTGTAAAGCTGTCACTGTTTGAACAGTTAGCATGTGCCCGGGCGTTATAGACATGTTAGCACCGAATCTCACTGTATAGGATGAAGAATGAAGCCTCTTCCCAAGAGAAATGAAAATATGCGTCCACATAAAAAGTTGTACATGAATGTTCATAGCAGTATTATTCATAAGAGCCAAAAAGTGGAAACAGCACAAATGTCCACCAACGGATGAACAGATAAACAAAAATGGTCTAGCCATACGGTGGAATATTATTCAGCCATAAAAGGAATGAAGAACTGATCCATGCTCCAACCCGAGACCTTGAAAACATTCCAGTCAGTGAAAGAAGCCAGTCATGAAAGGCCACATGTTGTATGACTCCATTTGGATGAAATGTCGGGCCAGAACAGGCAAACCCACAGAGGCGGAAGTAGACGACTGGTTCCCAGGACAGGGAGGTTGAGGGGAAGCGGGGAGTGGCTGCTAACGGGTATGGGGTTTCTTTGGGGGGTGATGAAAATGTTCTAAAACTGACTGCGGCGATGGTTGCACAACTCTGAATATACTAAAAACCATTGAATTATCTACTTTAAATAGGGAACTATATGGTACAGAAATTATACCTCAACAAAACTGTTATTAAAAAAGTGAAGTCTCCTACTATCTTCATGATCTTGAGGTAGGTAAAAATTTCTAAAAGGACTCATGAGGGAAAAAATGATAAACTGATTTGCACTCAGGTGAAGAAACTTCTGTTCATACATGCACAAGAAGTAATTTGAGATGGACCTTTGACCCATATGTGAAAGGTAAAACAATAAGATTTCTATAAGGTCATAGGAGAACACCTTCATGGCTTTAGAGTATGCAACAATTCCTTCCACAGGTCATAAAAAGAATACAGGCCACAAAGAGAAATTGATAAACTGGACTGCCTCAAAATTTAAGACTCTTTTCATCAAAAGACAGCATCAGGAAAGAGAAAGGGCAAGCCACAGACTAGGAGAAGTTATTTCCAATCACATATCCAACAAAGGACTTGTATTCAGAATATATAAACAACTTCTACAAATCAGTGTTTTAGAAAAGGACATAGCATCCACTTAGAAAATGGGCAAAAGACTTGACCTTTATTTCATAAAGGATAGGGAAAGGGACAATGAACTTAGGGAAAAGGCTCAGCTTCATCAGTATCAGCAGAAACACAGTGAGATACCATTTCCCACCCACGAGAGCGGCTCAAATGAAAACAACACCACAGGCAATCCCAAGCCCCTACGAGAGTGAAGATACAGAACAACGGGGTGTCACCTACACTGCTGGTGGGAGTGTAAACTGGTGTGCACTGAGAGTGTAATTGGAATATTGTGTGACACTATCTACTAAAAGTGAACACACACAAGTTCAATATTCACAATTCCACTCCTAGGCATACACCCAACAGAGGTGCACATGCAAATGTTCAGCAAAAGACAGAGACCAGAATGGCCAGAGCAGCACTATTCACAACAGCCCAGAAACAGCAAAGAACCTGACCGTGCACTGCTGGTACAACGAATAATTACGGTATTCTTCTCAAAGAAATACTACACTGCAACGAGAACGCACAAACTGCCGTTGACACAACAGCTTGGATGACCCTCCCAATGATCAGTGAAAGGAGGCAGACACAAAAGAGTATATATTCATACACTGTAAGAATCCATTTATGTTTTACCCCATTAAGTTAAAAAACAGGAAAACCCAGGGGGCCGGCGCAGTGGTTAAGTGCGCACGTTCCACTTCTGCGGTCTGGGGTTCACTGGTTCGGATCCCGGGTGTGGACATGGCACTGCTTGGTACGCCATGCTGTGGTAGGCGTCCCACATATAAAGCCAGCCACATATAAAGTAGAGGAAGATGGCCATGGATGTTAGCTCAGGGCCAGTCTTCCTCAGCAAAAAGAGGAGGATTGGCGGCAGATGTTAGCTCAGAGCTAATCTTCCTAAAAACAAAACAAAAACAAAAACAGGAAAACCTAACCTGTGGTGGTAGAAGTCAGCACTGTGGTTACTTTGGGCATTTGGTGGGCTGCTGAGAAGCTTCTAGCCCTTATTTGAGTGCTGGACATACAGGTGTGTTCGCTTTGTGAATATTCAGGGAGCTGTTTATCACCGTGTGTGCATTTTTAAAAATGTACATTATAATTCAACAAAAAGTTAAGAAAATGGCCTGGACCCCACAGAGGCCCAGGGTCAGGAGGGCTTCAGGGTTCAGTTAAGCGAGGAGCATCTGCAGCTGTGGGAAGTGTGGCTAACAGAGAACGACAACTGAAACTTCACATTCAAATTGAGTGAACAACATTGAAAACTATCGACCATTTGTACAACTGAGGACAGTCAGGAACTAACCCCAAACCATGTTCCCACCGAGTCTACAGCAGAGAGGGGGACAAACAGGCAACATGAATCTCTGGTGCTGGAAGGCAGGGCAGTGACTAGCTCCGCAGGAGGCAGTGATGAGGAAGCGTCAGGGGCCCCGGGGAGCGCCGGGACAGGCGTGTCCACCTGTGGAAATTCATCAAACTGCCCACTCAGGCTTTGGGGCCTCTCCCTGTTTATGTTACACTTCAATAAAGTTTTGTTGCTGTCGTTTTAAGTGCAGGCTCTGTGGTCAGACAGATCTATGTTTCAACCCAGTTCCACAATTCACTGATAAAGTACTTAACCTGCCCGGACCTCAGTTTCCTCATCTGGAAAATGGGGATAATGATCCCTCTGTTACAGGGCTGCTGCAGTAAATGAGATGTCGGGAAGATGCTTAGTCTCAGGCTGACACGACCAAGTTCACAAAAAATGGGGGTTATGATCCCATCTTACAGATGAGGAAATTTAAGCTCAGAGAAAGACCACTCTGCCCAAAGTGGGATTCGAACCAGGTCTCTTGGACTCCATCACACCATCTCTTGGAGGGTTTGGAAAGAGTTTAGGGCCCAGCATTGGCCCTGGCTTCTTGGAGCCTCCACACCCATATCCGAGCCTTCCGTGCTGCTCAGGAAATCCAGCGGGCGGCCACAGAGCACGGTGCCCTCTGGAATCATCAGTTCTAAGTTCTGGCACCATCACTTACGAGTGACCGTGCTCTAGGGGCTCTGCAGTCAGGCCGACCCAGCTTCAAGCCTCAGCCCTGCTGCCCAGGAGCAGGTGAACTTGGGCAAGTGTCTTCACTCTCTGTGCCTCAGTTTCTTCTCTAAAACAATCAGTGTTGGGGCCGGCCCGGTGGCGCAGCAGTTAAGTGCACACACTCTGCTTCAGCAGCCCAGGGTTTGCCAGTTCGGATCCCGGGTGCGGACCTAGCACCACTTATCAAGCCATGCTGTGGCAGGCATCCCACATATAAACTGGAGGAAGATGGCCGTGGATGTTAGCTCAGGGCCAGTCTTCCTCAGCAAAAACAGAGGAGGATTGGTGGCAGATGTTAGCTCAGGGCTAATCTTCCTCAAAAAAAGAAAAAAAGAAAGAAAAATAAAAGAGTCAGTGTTGTGTGAAGATAACATGGAATGACATAGAAAGGGCTTAGCATGGTGCCTGGCACATAGTAAGTGCTCAATAAAAAGCAGCCATTATCCTCCTCATCATCATCACTATCATTTCCATCATCATCACTAACATCCCCTTCTCCTACCTCACCTGCCCTGGTCCCCAAACAGAGCAGGATCTCCCACCGTGAGGCCCATTCTGACAGCTGTCCCACTGGCTACGTGACACCCTCGAGGGAAGGCATGATAAACAGGCTGCCAGGGCCCCGGGCATGGCCTTCCTCTGCCTTCAAACCACTTTCAGATCTTCAAGAGCCCAGCAGCCTCTCTTCCTGGGCAACTGGAGCCAGAGGGAGCACTGCCAGCAGGGAGACACGCTCCACTGGAAACTGAAGTTGATGAGTCTGATCTCAAGGCCTCCAGAATTACATGCAGTTTTCGGGCCTGCTTGCGGCCACTGACCCCCTACTCCAGCCGGCCGGGCTGCTTTGTTGTCCTGGCAATTGGCCAGAAGCACAGGTCACCTGCAGACCTTTGCTCAGTCTATTTTCTTTCAACTGAGACTGTCCAAATTTAACTAATTATTCCACTTTCTTCTCAAAATACTGCTCCTACCCTCAAAACACATTCATGCCCCCCCCTCCAGGAAGCACGCCCGCACCATTCCAGCCCACACTACCTTTGAACTCTCCTCTGTACTTAGCTGATGCCTACGCACGCTCAGGCCTTACTGTCAACATCACTTCCTCTGGGAAGCCTTCCCAACCTGCCAGGGTGCTCCTGCTGTGTGCCCCACAGGCCCTACCATAACAACTAACACTTTGTACTGATGCTAGTTTAATGATCCAGCTTCCTTCCAGGCGGCCAGCTCCATGAGGGCAGGAACTGGGCTGTCTTGTCTGGCATTGCATCCCTGGGCTTGGCCCAGGCAGTTTATTTATTCACTCAGTAACTGCTTGTTGAGCACGGTGGGTCCAATGGTGAATGAAACCAGACAAGGTCTTTGTTCTCATGGAGCATACTAGCTCCAGAGGGAGACAGACCCCCTCTTAAGAAGCACACAAACCCACGCCACATAACTGGGACCAGTGTTGTGAAGGGGAGGGAGGTACCTGGGGCTGTGGGTGCCTATGCCAGGGACCTGCCCTGGACTGGGGAGTAGGGCAGGCTTCCGTGGAAGTGACATTTCAGCTGTGGCTCAAAAGATGAGTCATAGTTAAGTCTGGTGGTGGGGAGAGAAGGGAAAGGCATTCCAGGAAGAAGGAAGAAATGTACACATGCTGAAGGGACAGAGGGTACGGGGCATCAGCACCACAGGCCCAACTCCACCAGCATTTGCTAAACAAAGGAAGGGCTGAACAGCCATGTGGGCCTGACACATGGTAGGCTTTCCACATATGCCTGTGGAAGGGACGGGAGGGACCCGCAGGCTGTGCCATGCATGGAACCCGGGAGGCAAGGCATGCTCTCGTATCCTCCCTGCCCGCTGTGCCCAGGGCAGTGCCAGCACCCAGTGGCTGCAGAGGAACCCTCAGCACCCTGAATGAGAGAGAGCCCCTGGGAGCTTTGCCTCTTCTGTGGGTCTGAGCCAGGTAGCCGTTCTGCCCTAACCTGCTCCCCAGGTGGAAGAAACACCACTTTGTCAGCCACCAAGGTCACCAAAAGCCCCCAAAAGACAAAGCAGGCAGACGGCACCATCTGCTAATGGCCTACTGGCAGTGCCGCCCCTGCGGCCTGGGGCTGGGGTGAGCTGGAGGAGGAGAGAGCTATCCTCATCTTGGCAGCGAGGCTGACAGGCCTGGGGGCAGGAGCACCTTGCCACTTGTGCCCCACCCAGCTGCAGGCCTGGCACCTGCCAGAGGCAGCCATCTCCACCCACCTACTCCCACCTCCCAGGGCCCCTCATTCTCCAGGCAGGCACTGGCCATCTGGGATTCTGGCAACTGGGACAGGGGGAGCTCTGATGATGACAGAGCACCACACCCCAAGAAGAACCTGTATCTTTCTCCACCTCTTCTTTTGCAGGTTCTTTAAAACTGGATCCCTTATGAGCTTATGACATCCTGGGGGGGGGGGGGGTGGAGCAGCGAGGAGAGAGGAGAGAGCGCAGCAGCAATAGCAGCCACCGCAGCCTCCACGGTAGTTGCTTCCAGACGTGGCGCTGACCTCTTGACGGGCTTCACTTCACATAGCTCCTTATTTAACCAACGACATTCCCTGGACTTGTAGCTAATTCGTCATCGTACAACGATTTCTCTGACGACACCTCCCCCAGCCCATGAGCTCTAGGAGGACAGGAGCCCTTTCTGCTCACACACTCCTGGATCCTTGGTACCCCCGCCTTTGCCAGGCACGTCACAGAATAAAGGTTTGCTTTTGCCCGAGCCACCTCTCTATAGCACCCCGAGGTAGAGACTGTTACCCCGTTTTCTGATGAAGACACCGAGGCTTGCCTGAAATCACACAACCCATGAGAGTGGGACGCAATCTAAACCAAACCCATCATTCTCACCAAACCATTTGGTCTTCTGTCCATCCAACGGAGGAGAAAAAGAAACTGAGGTCCAGCAGAGGGAGCATGGGACCCCACCAGCATCCTGACATCCAGCCGACAGAGGCTGGCGAAGCCAGAAGCTCTGAGCCTTGGAGCAGCGCCCACCCTGCGAAATATTAACCCAGGACCTAGGGGAAAAAACCCAAACAAATGCCCTATTTACAGACGCTGGAAGCTTTCCAGGATGGAGCACATCACAGAACAGATATTGGGGGTGGGAGGCTGCTGTGAGGGGAGTCAGGGCAAGCGCCAGGGGTCTCCCAGGGCCAGGGGTGCAGGTGAGGCTCAGAGGGCATCCCAGGGGGTCTCAGCCCGCAGAGACTAACGTGCAGGGCCGGTGACGTTAGGAAGATGTGGAAACGGGATGAGGGAGGACCATGCATCACCGCTCACTGGTGCCACCTGGAGGCAGAGGAGCCTTGGGGCTACCTGGGTTCTAAGGTTGGAATCAAATTTAACCATCTCATCCGTTCTGAGCACCATATTCTAAGAACTCTGCTGGGTACTCGATATGCGTTAACTCATTTAATTCTCTCAACAACTACACGAGGAAGGTGTGATCACAATCTCCCACTTGCAGATGAGGCAGCTGAGGCTCTGAGTGGTGAAGTAATTTGCCTGGACTATGTATCCAAACATGGGTCTATATGTACACACTGAGATGTACTCACTAGTTCAAGACCCAGAGTTTCGAACTTTCCATACATGTTCTCATGGAAGCCACAAATAACCTACGAGCGACATAATATTTTGTTTTCCAGATGAAGAAATTAGGTTCAAAGATGAGCAATGACTTGTCCAAGGTCCTTCAGGAAGTGCTGGGCTCTCTTTATCTCTAGGCCAAGGGCAGGAGCTGTTCCTGCAAGCCTCAGCTCTCCCTTCTGCGGCACAGGCCTTCACTGCCTCCTCACAACTCCGAGTGTCCTCGGGCACTGAGAACAGATGACTGAGTATCGCTGGTAACCATCCTATGGCCATATATCATTTTTGGCCACAGGACTAGAAGGCTGCTGAGGCAGGGCCCCTGTGTGATCCATGTGGTCTCCACAACACAGTGAGTGCATGATTGGCTGGTTGCAGGTGAAGAAGCCTCAGCTCCACGAGGTCCCCAGGCAATATTTACCAGTCCCGATATTCACCAGGGTCCTTACCTGTCAATGTTGGCGAACAGCACCTGCCTCACAGGGTCGCTGAGAAGATGCCATGAAATCATGACAAGAAGGTGGCAACAAATAATTAGGGAGGGTTTTCCTAAGGATAATGCTTGGAGAGACACTTCTGCTCATCTCTGAAGCTGGAACATCAGCTTCAGTGCTTGAACCAGATACAGGATGTTGGTCCCAAAATAGATGACCCAACCTGGGTCTCTGAACTTGCATTTCTGGAGTCAAGAACAAGTGAGGTACTGAAACCCTCTCTCCAAAAATAGGTCTACGCTAATGACAACAAGAACTGGTCCTTCCCTCTGTAGAGAGCTTTAGGGTGCACTAAAGTCCTTCACAACCTGTGCCTCATGTCATCCTCCCAATAGCCTTCAGAGTTAGCGTACAGATTGGAAAACTGAGGCCCAGACAGGGGACGGGACTTGCCCAGGTTCACACAGTGAGCCAGCAGCTGAGCTGGGGCTTGAACCCGGGTCCCCAGTGGTTAGTCTGAGGTTCTATCCACAACAGCCTCCTACAACATGCTGGCTCTCAGCATCTAAGTGCTCTGACTTCATTTTCAAATCCTCTGGCCCAGTTGCCCCGCTCAGTGTATGACCCAGGCCTGATGACATAGTCCAGGCTTGGGGGGTGAGGAGGCAGATCAGCCATTGTTCCGCTCCCTATAAGGCAGGCTGCAAAATCTCAGCCTCTCCCGGGCACTTCTAGGATCAACAATCTCCATCAGCAGATCAGCCAGACGCACCCCAACCACATGTCCAGGGACAACGTTTACTGCTCTTCCCAACCTGTCTCCATGTCGTATTTACTTCGACACCATCATTTTGTTTATTTTATGTGGTAAAATGATGATTTGCTTGGCTCTTTAAGAAAAGCCCCTATCACTTTCCCACTGGTATGCATAAAGCCAGGACCAAGCTACCATATTCCCTGTAGGATATGCAACCTCCGTTCCCACTGAGGGGTGTCAGGAAGTTTCCACTTTGTCTCCCTCACTGTTCTCCAAAATTCTACTCACTCAGGGAGGCGACCAGAGCTAGTGACACCACCAGCTGATGCTAAAAAGAAAGGTTTTGAGGCAGACACATGCAAACAGTTCCTCATCATCATTGGCATCGCCATCAGCATTGTCGTTTCCATCATCACGACTGTTAGGTACTGAGTACTGAACATGTGCCAAGTAGTGTGCTAAGTTCTTCAGCGAATTTAGCCTCAAGACCCCATTTTACAGATGAGGAAACTGGGGTAGAAAGAGGTCCCTTGCCCAAGTTCTCACCACCAGGAAGCAGCAGCAGGACCTGATTTAACTACAGTGCTCTCTGGCCGTCCTTTTTGTATTTATTCCATCAATGGTCATTACAAAGATGGAGAAAGGGTACTTACAACGCCAGGCCAGAGCACAATGGCCATTTGTCATCTAAAACAAATCTAGATTTTCTCTAACCACCAGACACTTCAAGTTAGCACAGTTCTGAAAGGGTGGCCTATTAGACACCCTGTGACCCTGCATCACACGAAAACCCCTCACATTCTCCCCACCATTATCTGGTCCTCACTCTTCTCTGACTTCCTTGTCAATCACTCTCCCCCTCCTTCACTCTGCTCCAGCCCTATTGTCCTCTTGCTGTTTCTTAAAATCATCAGGCATACTACCTCAGGACTTTTGCACTTGCTGTTGAATGCTCTGCCTGCAGAGAGCTGCATGGTTTGCTCCCTCACTCCCTTCAGGTCTCTGCTCAGATATCACCTTCTTAGAGATCTTCTCTGATCACCCTCTATAGAAAGGCGACCCCACTCTCTGCCCCTTTCCACAGCCCTTCTTGCTTTATTTTACTCCATGGCACTTATGTTTATTATTTGCTGTATGAACGAATTAACTGAAACAGAAAGACCCCTCACCACTGGGAACCACCTTCTGCTCTAAGCATAGACTCCTGTGACCCTTTTCAAAGCTGTCTTCAATGCTCATTCTAACCAGTCTGAACCCCGAAGAGAAACTTTCTGTGTGATGTTTCATATGGGGTGATTTTCCCATGGAGCCATCAGGCACCACTCTCCCCTTTAAAAACCGACCGCGCTGACAGGCACAGGCAAAGACTGGAAATCCTGGACTCCTTGGGCCAAAGAGCAGCCAAGTCAAGTTCCACCCACAGAGCTACAGTGGCCAGCACAGTCAGTTTCACTTTCAACTCACCTATCGGGCTCCCTTGGCCCTCTGGTTTGCAAACCCGCGCCCCCCCCTCCACACACACACCATGCCCTTCCCACCCTGTTGGATTGCCTGCACCCTGTCATCCCTTTTGGGAGCTGATCCAGAAGCCAAGCCGTCCCCGAGCTTTTAAGCGCTGCTTTGGGGGAACTTAAGCTCATCCAACAGGTAGGAGGGGCAGAGGCTGGCCCTTTCAGACCTACATGGATCCCCCATTTTGTAGGGGCATCCGACAGGGCGTCATTTTCTTTTTGGGAGCTGTTTTAGAGGCACGTTTCCCAGACCTGGAGGCAGGGGTAGAGAAGGGAACCCTCCCTCCATTGGCCGAGATGGACCTGTGCAAGCGGTTGCAGCAGCGATGCTGAAGCGCCGGGGGCAGGACGCGAAGGGGGAGGACGCAGACACATGCCCTGGCCCCGGGAGCGCTCGGGATGCTTCCTCCGCGGGGAGGAGCGGAGGATGCGGCCCGGGAGAACCCGGAGCCGGAGCGCCGGAGGAGGCAGTGGATCTCAGCAGGCAGGGCCGGGGTCTGGGGAGACGGGGTCGGCGGGGCGGAGCTTGGGACCCCGGGGACGCGAGCCCCGGGCGGGAGGGGGTCGCGCCGGGGGAACCCCGTGGCCGTTACCTTGCCCTTAGGGCTGCGGGCCGCCGGGTGCTGGCTCCGGGGCCCGGCCCCTCCCCCGATCCGGCTCCTACGGCTCGGAGGCTGCAGCCGCCGCCGCCTCCGCTGTCAACAAACCCCGGGCGCGTCACTTCCGGGGCCGCCTCTTAGCAACAGCGAACGGGTTCCCCCGACGGGTCCCGCGGCGAACGCGGGCGGCGGCGCCAGAAGGTTCCGGGGCCCCGCGGCGGCTCTCCTCCGGGACGGCGGTCCCGTCCGCGGGTGGAGGAGCGAGCCGGGTGGGCCGGCCCCCGCTCCTGAGCGCGCTTCTCAGGGGCTCTTCCTGGCCTCGGCGGGGCCGGCTCGTGGGACATCGGGGCGGGCTCCCGCGCTGGCCCGCGGGTCGCCGGAGCCCAGGCAGCGGCTGAGGGCGGGGCTGACTCCACCTTCGCTCGTCAGCACCCACGTCTCTGAGCGCCGCCCCACGTCCCGCGCCCTCCGGAGCATCTCCCCCAGGGGTCTCCGCAGGTAGCTCACGCCCACGCGTCCAAACGCGGTCAGGAGCTTCCCCGCGATCGCGCTGCTGCTTCTCCAGCTCGTGGATGGGCCACCAGGCAGCTCGGCTGTCACACGGGGGTCAGCTTTGGCGCCTGCGTGTTCCTCAGCTCCTCGTCCAGTCGCCAAAACCGTGCTGTGCTGACGGCCACATCCTAGAAAATAGAGGAAGATTGGCACGGATGTTAGCTCAGGATGGAAAAACAAAAAACCAAAGACTCACAGAACTAGTAATCCAGAATATATAAAGAACTTACAACTAAATAATAAAAAGGCAAATAACCCCATGTAAAATAGGCGAAAGAGCTGACTAGACTTTTCTCCAAAGAAGATGTACAAATGGCCAAGGAGTACATGGAAAGATACTCAACCTTATTAGTCATCAGGGACGTGCAAGTCAGAACCACAATGAGATACAACTTCATATCCGTAGGATGGATATGGTCAAAGAGATAGACAATAACAAGTAATGGTGAGGATGTGGAGGGATGGGAACCCTCCTACATGGTTGGTGGAGCTTAAACATGATGCAGCTGCTTTGGAAAACGGTTTGGCAGTTCCTCAAAGAGTTAAACATGCAGTTACTATCCACCTAGCAATTCCACTCCTAGGTATATGCCCAAGAGAAAATATTCATAGCATTATTCGTAACAGTCAAGAAGTGGAAATAATTCATATGTCCCCCAACTGGTCAATGGTTATGATATGGAACAGTAGTTTCATTCAATTGAATATTATTTGGCAATAAAAGGAAATGGAGTACTGACACATGCTACAACATGGATGGACCTTGAAAACATTATGCTAAATGAAAGAAACCAGTCAAAAAAGACCATCCATTGTATGGTTCTATTCATATGTCCAGAATAGGCAAATCTATAGAGATAAAAAATAGATCAGTCGTTGCCTAGAGCTGAGGGGTAGGGAAATGGGAATGACTGCCAGTGGGCACAGGGTTTCTTGTTGGGGTGATGAAAAGGGTCTAAAATTAGATGGTGATGATGGTTGATGGATGATAGCTGTGTTTGCACAATTCTGTCAGTATTCTAAAAGCCACTGAATTCTTCACTTTAAATGTATGCGTTAGGGGCCAGCTCCGTGGCTGAGCGGTTAAGTTTGTGCGCTCCGCTGTGGCGGCCCAGGGTTTGGATCCTGGGCGCGGACATGGCACCGCTCGTCAGGCCATGTTGAGACGGCGTCCCACATCCCACAACTAGAAGGACATGCAACTAAGGTATACAACTGTGTACAGGGGGGGTTTGGGGCGATAAAGCAGAAAAAAAAAAAAGATTGTCAATAGTTATTAACCCAGGTGCCAATCTTTAAAAAAAATTTTTAAAAAAGAGAAATAAATGTATGCTTTAAATATATAGTATGTGAATTGTATCCCAAAAAGCTGTTTTAAAATGCATTTCTAAACATATGTGTGTATATAAACTCATAACGCAGGATGAATTTAAAAATGTAAGTAGGATGGTACTATACAAATTGTCCTGTGACATATTTTTATCACCTTTTATGTCAGATCGTATAGTTCTGTTTAATTCTTTCGAATGGTTACATAGTACTCCAATAATTGCACAGTTTTCTTATTGGCGGAATTTGGTTGACCAAAAAAAAGTCACTCATGAATTCTACCAAACATTTTTTTTTTCTTCTTCTCCCCGGAGTCCCCCAGTACATAGTTGTATATTCTAGTTGCAGGTCCCTCTAGCTCTGCCACATGGGACACTGCCACAGCATGGCTTGATGAACAGTTCTAGCTCTGTGCCCAGTATCTGAACCGGTGAAACCCTGGGCCACCAAAGCAGAGTGCAGGAACCCAACCACCCGGCCATGGGGCCAGCCCCACTACCAAACATTTAAGGAGTAAATAATACCAATTCAACACAATTCTTCCCTAAAATTGAAGAGGAATGAAGACTTTCCGACTCATTTTATGAGGCCATCATTACTCTGATACCAAAAGCAGACAAAGACGTGACAAGAAGGTAAAACTACAGGCCAGGGGCCAGCCTGGCAGCATAGTGGTTGGGTTTAAATACTCTGCTTTGGCAGCCTGGGGTTCACAGGTTTGAATCCCATGCCTGGACCTAGCACTGCTTGTCAAGCCATGCTGTGGTGGCATCTCACATAAAATAGAGGGAGATTGGCACAGATGTTAGCTCAGGGCCAATCATCCTCAAAAAGCAAAAAACCCACAAAAAACAAAACTATGGACCAATATCCTTTGTGAATACAAATGCAAAAATTCTTAACAGAATTTTTAACAGAATAAATACTTCAAAGCATAAACTAAATTCGTAACAGAATAAACTAGCACACAGTTTGTGGTAATTTGTTACAGACGTCCTAGGAAACTAATACAATAGTCTAGACAGAAAATTCTATGGAATTTACAAAACAACTTCTCGAATGAGTGAGTGTCACAAGATTTCAGTATACAAGATCAATAAAAGCAATTAAAATAAATAATTTATTATAAATTCACTTTATCACTATAAAATAATTAAAATAACTAATATAAAAATAATAAATAATTTATTATTATAAATTAATCTTATTATCAGAAAAAACAAGAGCAAATAAAAGTAATTTTATTTCTGTATTTCAGTAGGAAACAATTGGAAATTGAAGTTTTAAAAAATACTATTTATGGTAGCATCAAAAAATGAGATAATTAGGGATAAATCTGAGCAATTCTGTGTAGGGCTTATACGTTGAAAACTACAAAACATTGCTAAGAGGAATTAAAGGCCTAAATAAATGGAGAGGTATGTTCATGGATCAGATGAGTCCATAATGTTGACATATCAATTATTCCCTAATTGATCTACAGATTCAATGCGGTCCCAACCAAATCCCGGCAACTTTTTTTTCTAGAATTCGACAAGCTGATTCTAAAGCTCATGTAGAAAACGAAGACCAATTATAGAGCTACTAGTATAGTATTGTGAGGCCAAAGAGATGGACAAAGAGATCAGTGAAATGCAACAGAGGGTCCAGAAATAGACCCCGCACATATATGATTAGTAATTGATTTTTGCCAAAGATGCAAAGGCAGGTCAGTTGGAGAAAGGATAATCTTTTCGACAAATGGTACTGGGACAATTGGATACTCATGTGGAAATAAACTAATCATTGACAAAAATTAACTCAAAATGGATCGTAAACTTTTTAAAATGGATCTTAGACCTAAACATAGAACCTAAAGTTATAAAACACGTAGTATGGGCTGGCCCTGTGGCCGAGTGGTTAAGTTTGCGCGCTCTGCTTCAGCAGCCCAGGGTTTTGCCTGGTCGGATCCTGGGTGCAGATCTGGCACCGCTCATCAGGCCATGCTGAGGCGGCGTCCCACATGCCACCACTAGAAGGACCATAGCTAGAATATACAACTATGTATTGGGCGGCTTTGACGAGAAAGGAAAAAAAAGAAGATTGGCAACAGATGTTAGCTCAGGCGCCAATTTAAAAAAAAAAAACACACACATAGGAGAAAATCTTTGTGACATCAGATTATGCAAGTTTTTTAGATATGACTCTAAGGAATTGCAGACTTTATCAAAATTAAAAATTTCTGCTCTTTGAGAAAGGCTATTAAGAGAATATAAAGGCAAGCCACAGACTGGCAGGAAATACCCGCAAATCATATATCTTAAAAGACTTATACCACCTCATACCCATTAGAATGGCTAATGACCATAAAAACAGAAAATATAATATGTTGGTGAGGATGTGGAGAAATTGGAACCCTTGTACTGTTGGTGAAAATGTAAATAGGCATAGGTGTTGTGGAAAACAGTGTGGCAGTTCCTCAAAAAATTAAAAATAGAGTTACCATATGGTCCAGCAATTCATCTTCTGGATATCTACCCAAAAGCATTGAAAAAAGGCTCTTGAGGGGATGTTTGTACACCCACGTTCATAACAGCATTATTCACAATAGCCAAAAAGTGGAAGCAACCCAAGTGTCCATTGATGCATGAATGGATAAACAAAATTCGAAATATCATTCAGGCCTAAAAGGAAGGAAATTCTGACTCATGCTACAACATGGATGAACTTTGAGGACATTCAATTAAGTGAAATAAGCCAGTCACAAAAAGATAAATACTGGGGCCAGCCCGGTGGTGTAGTGGTTAAGTTCGTGTGCTCCACTTCAGTGGCCTGGGGTTCGCAGGTTTGATCCTCAGTGCAGGCCTACACACCGCTCATCAAGCCATGCTGTGGCAGCATCCCACATACAAAATAGAGGAAGACTGGACAGATGTTAGCTCAGGGCCAATCTTCCTCAAACAAAAAGAGGAAGATTGGAATTGATGTTAGCTCAGGGCCAATCTCCCTCAAACAAAAAGAGGAAGATTGGAATTGATGTTAGCTCAGGGCCAATCTTCCTCACACAAAAAGATAAATACTGTATGATTGCTCTTATATGAAGTATGTAGACTAGTCAAATTCATAGACACAGAAAGTAGAATGGTGGTTGCCAGGGGCTGGGGGATCAAGAATGGGGAATTGTTATTTAATGAGTATAGAGTTTCAATTTGGCAAGATGAAAAGAGTTCTGGAGATGCAGTGCACAACAATATTAATATAGTTAACACTAGTGAACCGTACACTTGAAAATGGTTAAGATGGGAAATTTTATGTTATGTATATTTTACCATAATGACAAATTTAAAAAAGACGTGTATCCAGAAAATCTAAAGAGTTCTCAAAACTCAATTTCAATAAGAAAACAAACAATTCAATAAAAAATGGGAAATAGGGGCCAGCCTGGTGGCACAGCAGTTAAGTTCACATATTACACTTCGGTGGTCAGGGGTTCACCGGTTCGGATCCTGGGTGCAGACATGGCACCACTTGGCACACCATGCTGAGGTAGGCGTCCCACATATAAAGTAGAGGAAGATGGGCACGGATGTTAGCTCGGGGTCTGTCTTCCTCAGCGAAAAGAGGAGGATTGACAGTAGATGTTAGCTCAGGGCTAATCTTCCTAAAAAAAAAAAAAAGGGGAAATAGGTTTGAATAGATAACTTCCCCAAAGACGATATATAGATGGCAAACACATGAAAAGATGCTCAACACCATTAGTCTTTAAGTAAATGCATGTCAGAACAACAATAATATACCACTACACACCTACTAGAATATCTAAAATTAAAAAGACTGACCATACTAAGTGTTGATGAAGATATGGTACATCAAGAAATCTCATCAAGGGGCTGGCCTAGTGGCGCAGCGGTTAAGTTCGCACGTTCTGCTTCAGTGGCCTGGGGTTCACCGGTTGCGATCCCGGGTGCAGACGTGGCACTGCTTGGCAAGCCATGCTGTGGCAGGCATCCCACATATAAAGTAGAGGACGATGGGCATGGATGTTAGCTCAGGGCCAGTCTTCCTCAGCAAAAAGAGGAGGATTGGCAACAGTTAGCTCAGGGCTAATCTTCCTCAAAAAAAAAAAAAAGAACTCTCATCTACTTCTGGTGTAGGTGTAAAATGATACAACCATTTGGGAAAATGGCTTAGCAGTTTATTATTTTTTTTTTTAGATTTTATTTACTTATTTATTTATTTTAAGATTTTATTTTTCCTTTTTTTCCCCAAAGCCCCCCCAGTACATAGTTGTATATTTTTAGTTGTGGGTCCTTCTACTTGTGGCATGTGGATGCTGCCTCAGCATGGCCTGATGAGCGGTGCCATGTCTGCACCCAGGATTTGAACGGCTAAAACCCTGGGCTGCCAAAGCAGAGAGCGCAAATTTAACCATTCGTCCATGGAGCCAGCCCCAATTTATTTATTTTTTTTGAGGAAGATTAGCCCTGAGCTAACATCTGCTGCCAATCCTCTTCTTTTTGCTGAGGAAGACCGGCCCTGAGTTAACATCCATGCCCATCTTCCTCCAGTTTATATGTAAGATGCCTACCACAGCATGGCTTGATGAGCGGTGCCATGTCTACACCTGGGATCCGAACTGGTGAACCCTGGGCCACCAAAGCAGAACGTGTGCACTGAACCACTGTGCCACTGGGCCGGCCCCTATGTGTTATCTTTTATGGTGTCAACTTTAAAATAAAATAGCCACTTGTGCTACAGCAAAATAAGCCTTACTCAGGAATAGCAAAAGAGGGGCTGGCCCCGTGGCCGAGTGGTTAAGTTCGCGCGCACCACTGCAGGCGGCCCAGTGTTTCATTGGTTCGAATCCTGGGCGTGGACATGGCACTGCTCATCAAACCACGCTGAGGCAGCGTCCCACGTGCCACAACTAGAAGGACCCACAATGAAGAATATACAACTATATACCGGGGGGCTTTGGGGAGAAAAATAAAATATTAAAAAAAAAAGGAATAGCAAAGGAATCGGAATTTGGGACATGCAAAGTATGGCGGACCACAGGCAAGTCCAGAGAACAAAAGAAGGGAGGTGCTTTTACACAGAAAAACGGGGAGTTGGGGGGGGTGCTGTTCTAAACGAATGTTCAATGGAGGAAAGTAAGAGTTCAGGGTGGTGATGGCTCCTCATTGGCTGAGCTGTGGTGTTTTCTGTTGGCTGGGCTTGTTGCTGGGCAAGAAGAAATTCTTCCTTCCCCCTGCTGGGGTAGTAAAGTAGTAGCCTGTTTCCTGTGAGAGACGTAAGGCATCCCTTTGGGGTAATTGAGGATGAGTGGTAGGGCATGAGAGCTCCCTCTACAGGCCTTCCTGACTCTAATTTTAGTTGAGGTTTCCTTTATTAATTTTCATATTTTTCTCTTTTGATCAAGATCTTTCTCTGAAAGCATCACTGATCAAGAGTCAGGTTTTCTGGGGCTGGCCCCGTGGTGTGGCGGTTGAGTTCACTCACTGTGCTTCGGAGACCCAGGGTTCATGGGTTTGGATCCCGGGCACAGACCTAGCACCGCTCATCAAACCACACTGTGACGGTGTCCCACATAAAATAGAGGAAGATGGGCACAGATGTTAGCTCAGCAACAATCTTCTTTACCAAAAAATAAATAAATAAGTAAAATAAAAATGAGCTGTCCACATACTGTAAAATTTACCCTTTAAAAAAACAAAAAAAAAAAGAGTCAGGTTTTCCAAATTCAGTAGCTTTTATCCATTGGTGCCAGGACGGACCTTTCCTGGATATCCTACATTGGAGGCAAAGTGCATAGACTGGAAACCGCTTGAGGCTACATTCGAGTAACAAGGAAGAGTGGGAGGGAGAACGCTCAGGCATTTCTTAACTGAAGTCTATTTTCTGTCAAGGTCATAAGCGTTGGGAATCCTCTCAAAGCACCGAACTAGCATCACCTTATTAGGCACGTCATTTTTACAAAGTTTCAACATGCAACAAGAACAGAACTTAACAATTAGTATACAGAGCAGAATTAAAAACAACATAACAAACCCAGTTTGTATGATGGTTCTAAACCAGGAACCCAGACCTGAAGGCCACCAGCTAAACAGATCAAAAGGCCGCAGACAGTCAGGCGAAATTTGTAGTAGGCAGTGTGCTTGTTCCCTAATTTTATATAACTGGGTTCTCCTTCCCCAGAGGCATTTATCTATGCGCAACAGGAGGTGTTTGCTGTTGCACAGATGCCTCCTTGCTCAGCACATAGATAACCTAGGGCTATAGGATTATCCAAAAATATTTTAGCCAATGAGTCAGGCGAGCATTCTTGAGCTGAAACTGCTTTGGTTGAGGAACTGGCCAATTCTAACGTTAGGGAGAGATTTCTGATCATTTGTTCACTGGCACTTACTCCGATCCATGGAAAGAAAGCTCTCCATGGTTTACCGAGGCAAACTCAGAATCACATATACTTCCTGGAAGTTCTCGTTTAAGGTGTTTATAGAGGCTTAATGTGATGGACCAATGGGAGGCTTCTGTTTTGGTCTGGAGAATAGAACAGTGAATACAGCAAGGGCACACTGTCCTTTTATCCTCCAGCTGTCAAGGCAATGAGTTGCCCAAGCATTAAGGCCACTATCCAAACCTCCACATATAAAGATGTGGCCGGGAGGTGTGCATAAGTTTCCTGCAAAAGTGACAGTATCTGTGGACCCGTTCATTGATATAGAGGCATTAGCATCATTCAACCAAGGCTCAGATACTATATTATTACATATCGAAAGGCTGCCTAAATATACGGGTATGTCAGCAGGCTTACAAAGGGCCCGATTTACACTTGCTGTCCCAGAGAGTTTCTTATATAGATATTTGAGAGATCTTGTTTCCCCAGGGTTGGGTAGATTGAAGTAAGGAATGAGGTTAGGTGGGCTTAGTACCCTAACTTTATAAAATGGGCCCCTGGAACAATTTAAATATGCAGTGGCATTTGGAATTCCAGTGAAATTACTTCTAGGGTGAACTAAGGGGTCATTACTGTTTTGGACACGTCAAGGCTTCTGATGACAGATCCAACGGCTGGAGAGGTTTTCCCTTTTGCAATAGATTGGGAAATGTGGATAAGGTCATTGTCCTTCCCAGAAAGAGAGGAAGAAAATAAAGTAAGAATCAACAGTGAGAAAAGGGTGTACAGGCCTGGTCTGGTCACCTTGGGAAAGCTGTCTGCTTCAGATGTCATCTGCTTCAGTTCCTGGTAATCTTCCATTTCAGGTCACTGGATGGTGTGCAGGTCCAGCCGGCGTTAGGTGCCTTGTGTAGGTGTGACACACGAATCCAAGAGTCCACTTCCTGGAGTTTGGCGGCCCAGAGGTTTGTCAACCGTACCCGACGGGGCCCTTCTAGTGAGGCTGGAGACTCCTTTTGGGGGTATCTTTTCCAGCAGGCAAAATCTCCAGGTCCAGAGCGTGGTGTTTGGGGTTTTCATCCCTGGGAGACCGCTGTGAAAAGACTGCTCTGCTAAAGCGTGGTATTCTCAACAGAAGCAATGAAGCCTTTACAATGTCGAAATATGTCTCCCTTTATCAGCTAAGGATCAACAGTGGCAGGAGCCGAATGCACGAGATGTCCCCTAATTATCTCAAAAAGTGAGAATTTATGAGTCCCAAAGGGGGTAGACCTAAGATTTGGAACAAGCGGCAGTGCCTTTGGGAAGGTTTCTGGAGGTTTCCACAAACTTTGCCAGTGGGTCTTAATAACGCCTGTAGTGCGTTCCACCAGCCCAGAGGGCTGGGGTGATCGGCACAGTGAAAGTGCTGCTGAACCAGCCAAACTGCACAGACCTGTCCAAGCACTGCACCAGTGACATGAGTTCCCCAGCCTCTGCGAAGTTCTAGGGGGCTCCCCAGGGAGGGATAATCTTGTCTAAGAGAATTTTAGCCACAGAAGCAGCAGTGGCCTGTCTACAAGGGGACGCTACAAGTGTCAGTCCAGTGAGAGAAGATACAGACCATGACCAAGCCATTTATATCCATGAGACGGGGGAAGCTGTATGAAATCCATTTGCCAAACCTCAAATGGTCCACTGGGCAATTTAAAGTGTCCAGGAGTGGTGCAGACAGGGTTTCCTGAATTGTATTTTAGATAGGCAAGGCAAGCAAAATAGGCACTTTTAATGGCCTTATTAATATTTCCCCACCAGGGGCCGGCCGGGTGGTGCAGCAGTTAAGTTCGCACGTTTTGCTTCGGCAGCCCGGGGTTCGCCGGTTCAGTTCCCAGGTGTGGACATGGCACCACTTGGCACACCATGCTGTGATAGGCATCCCACATATAAAGTAGAGGAAGATGGGCATGGATGTGAGCTCAGGGCCAGTCTTCCTCAGCAAAAAGAGGAGGATTGGCAGCAGATGTTAGCTCAGGGCTAATCTTCCTCAAAAAAAACCAAAAAATTCCCCACCAGTATTGGTGCATAAATGTTACCATTTTATCAGTGAACCAATGATTCAAGGCACGTACAATGGTTGGCAACGGGAACTTCAGAGTCTCTGGTAGGACTGGGTTTTTATTTGTCTCGAACAGGAACTTTCTCTTTTTGTCAAATGAACAATTACTGAATTTTCAATCTTCTTTTCCCTTTTCTGAGGCCGATTCTTGAGCTTCTCTAGCCAGTTTTTCTAAGTTATCATTTGGGGAAATATCTCTCTGGACCATGACAGAGGTTTGGCTGCTGTTGGTCCTTTAAGAGCAGCATTCCTTGCGGAAATGTCAGCGAGGTGATTTCCTTTAGCATCCAGAGAGTCAGGTTTAGAATGTCCCGGGATCTTAATAATGGCTAAAGCAGCAGGTAAAAGTAGAGCATCCAACAATTCTTGCACATAAGGGCTATTTTCAGTTTTATTTCTGCTAGAAATAAGCAAATTGTGTTGCTTCCACAACCTTCCAAAATCCTGAGCTGCTCCAAAAGCGTATCTACTATCCACATAAACGTCAGCAGTTTTGCCCTGGGCTAGTGTGCAGCCTGTCTGAGTGGGTGTAATTTGGCTTGTTGAACCGTAGCAGCCAAGTCAAAGACGCTTCTTCAATTACATCAAAAGGAGTTGATAGTGCATATCCAGCACCATATTTACCATTGCTACCTTTTCAATAAGAATAATCAGTGAATCGTGAGAGGTTGGCGTCACTGAAGAGGTTCCTGCAGATCTCATGGGCGGTCAGGAGGTGACCCATCAGTGTTCAGTAGTCATGAGGGACTTGGCCGGTTATGGAGGGAAGACGAGTAGCAGAGTTAAGGTTATTGCCACGAGAAAGAGTTGTATGAGGTGCAGTTCATAAGAGCATCTTGTAAGAGGAGAGACAGCTGGCTGGAAAATGCTGAGTGTGGTGAGAATTTAGGGGAGTTTCCACTGTATGGTGTAAAAAGATGGTGAAAGGGGATCCCACAACTATTTCCTTGGTGGCTTTAGCCAACAGGGCAGTGGCAGGAATGGCTCTTGGCAAGGAGGGTATCCTTGTGCCACAGAGTCCAGTTGCCAGTTGATGGTGGTCCCTGCATTTTTTTTTTAAAGATTTTAAAATTTTTTTTCCTTTTTCTCCCCAAAGCCCCCCGGTACATAGTTGTATATTCTTCTTCGTTGTGGGTCCTTCTAGTTGTGGCATGTGGGACGCTGCCTCAGCGTGGTTTGATGAGCAGTGCCATGTCCGCGCCCAGGATTTGAACCAACGAAACACTGGGCTGCCTGCAGCGGAGTGCATACACTTAACAACTCGGCCATGGGGCCAGCCCCGTCCCTGCATTTTTGGGTGAGCACCCCAAGGGCATTCCCTTCCTTTTCAGATACAAAAGAAAAATGAGAAGCTGCTGATTGGGACGCTCAAGGGCAGAGGGGTTCATTAAGCTCTGCTTTAAGTCCTTAAAGGCTGTGCTGTCTTTTTATTTCCATAAAATTGCATCACGGTGGTTGTTCTTTAGTAAAACATACCGAGGTTTGGCCAACAGAGAGAAACTCGGAATCCAGCTTTGACAACAGCCAACTATCCGGAGAAAACCTCCCAGTTGACGTTCAGTTTTGGGTTCGAGGAAACTCAGGACATTATCAGGCTTGTCTGGATCTAGGTGGGGGCCTTATTTCCCTATCAGATGCTCTGAATACTGAAGCTGGGTTTGGACAAACTGCACTTTTTCCTTAGTGACCTTGTGTCCTTTTAAGGCTAAAAGCTTTAGCAAGCAGATGTTGTCTTCCTGTGAGAAGGCTTGGGAGGGAGAGCAAAGAAGCACATCCTCCACATGTTGCAACAAAGCAGAGTCTCGAGGAGACTTTATATCGTGCAGATCAGCATTGGGGATTTCTGAGAAATAAGAAGGACCTTTAGTAAAACCCCGAGAATTACTATCCAGGTGATTTTTTTTCCTTCCCAAGTGAAGGCAAAAAGCTATTGGCTAGCTTCATCAACTGGAATACTAAAGAATGCACTGCATAATCAGATACAGGAAAGAATTTTCCCTCAGTTGGAATGGAGGCCAGCAGCATACACAGGTTAGAACAACTGGGTGCCAAATGGGTGCCGAGGGATGACGATGTTATTTATTGCTCGGCGGTCCTGGACAAACTTCCATCTTTAGCCATTGGGGGTTTTTTAGGGGTAAGATAGAGGTATCACAGGGAAGAGTACAGGGGACAAGAAGCAGTAAGGCCCGGTTCTCTATTATGGCTTGATGCCCTGGAGGGCCTCTTTGTTTACAGGATATTGATTAATTCTGGGAGGAGGCTTTGAGGGATCTATTTGGAACTGACCAGGAGCCGCACTGTGGGTTCTGCCAATCTCGGTTGCAGACTTTGCCCATAAAGAGGGTGGTAGCTGATCTGATAGGGACAAATGACTAGTGTCCTTGGAATTACCTTTAATGTCGTCAGAGACAGAGCAAAGAAAAGATGCTGAAGGACCACTTAATTCACCTAGTTGACCATCTTGGATGCTGCTGTCAATTTCTAGAATTATTTCCCCCTTTTGGGAGAAAGAAATTACGGCAGGATATTTTCCTTAAGAAATCTCAGCCCAATAAATGAACAGGAGCAGAGGAACAAAGGTGAAAAGGGTGAATATCTCTCAAAAGGCCTAAACAAAAGGGAACGGGTTTGGAGACAGAGACCGCTGAGGTTCGTTGGAGACCCCCACTACCTGAACTGTTTCGGCGCTCCGAAGCGGGTGCCGTGCAGTGGCTGTGGGGCTCAGCAGCAGAGCATTGTTCCAGCGTCAGTAAGTACAGGGAATGACTCATTTCCAACCTGGAGGGTGGTTTCCCCAAGTGGATTAAGGGGAAAGGTTGGGAAACGCCCCTGTGGTTCCTCAGAGCCTTGTCATTGGGGATTAGGAAGGCCCTGGAAAGGGTGGTTAGAGGGCTGAAAACCTTCAGAGAGCTTATGCTCAACGCAGTCTCTCTTCAGATGCCCTGGCTTTTTACAATAATAGCAGAGACCAGAATATTTCTGGTTCTGTCTAGGGGCCTCCATCTGTTGAAGTTGAAAATTGAGTTTTTGTGGTCCTCCTTTTAGTTGAATCATCTAGGGTGTGGGAGAGCTGATTTGCTAGATTGACTAAATCTGGAGTGGAGAGTCTCCCATTCCATCCTGGTCCTTCTTACTAGAAGAGAAAGCTCCTGGTTCAGCCCATCAATAAACAGAATTAGGCGCTGGCCCCGTGGCTGAGTGGTTAAGTTCGCGGGCTCTGCTTTGGTGGCCCAGGCTTTTGCCGGTTTGGATCCTGGGCACGGACCTGGTACCGCTTGTGGGGCCTTGGGGGGCGGCGTCCCACGTGCAGGAGCTGGAAGAACCTGCAACTGGGATATACAACTATGCGCTGGGGGTTTTCAGGAGAAAAAAAAAATGAGGAAGATTGGTAACAGATGTTAGCTCAGGGCCAATCTTCAAAATAAATAAACAAAAAAACAAACAGAATTAAAGGCTACCCGAGTGGATTTAACATCCGTGGGAAGGCCAGAATTTTCTTTAAAAGTGATCTGCAGCCAATTATAACAGCCATGAACAGGCTCATCAGGCTTTTGTATGCAAGCCTGAAGGCTTGGGCAAAGCTATTGTGATTTTCAGTGGAGATTTCCAGTGAATGTTCTAGCATCTTTCCAAAAGTTAGTGGTTCATTTTTCGAGATCCCTTTCAGGATGTTCCTGTAGGGCCAGTTTCGTCCAATGTTGGGCAAGACCTTCACCAACAAGCCTGTGGATTAGTTGATATGAATCCGAAGACCCTGGCTGGTAGGTCTGAATAATTACATTAAATTCATCAGCAAATGTATGGGGGTCTTCAGTTGCTTATGGAAAATCCTTAAGTACGGCTTGCAATTCAGCTTCAGTCCAGGGAACAGAGTAAGATGGCATCAGGGGTGGAGCCTGAGATAAAGGAGCCAGAGGGAGGGAAACGCCAGGCTTCAGAAGCCATTTTGTTTGCCTTGAGTTGGTTGTCTCAGTTAATTTAGATATGGGTTTTTGCTGAGAGGCAATTTTAGAGTCCTAAATACGTTTGGAGGCCTCAAGGTACCAATTAAAATAGGCATCCCATTCAATCTGTTTGATTTTAGAGCAGTGGCTTTCTAATTTAGTGCAGAGAAATGCAACTTTGGGGAGATTGGTGTTTTAAGTAATTTTTTATTAAATTGGTCTGTTTAATTAAAACTGTGCATGAGGAGGGTCCATAGTTTTCAAACAGAAAACCAGCCAGGGGCCCTGAAGGAGAACTGAGCATTTAGATGACTGGTATCCCATTTCTCAAATTTTCCCGAGGGAAAAAGAAAATTCCTAGCTAGCCCAATTCCAAAAGGAACCTTACCAAAGTTTCAGCACACTTCCAAAAGGAAACTAATCCAGTACTCACCAAGGAGGAAGCCTTGAACTAGAAAGGACAAAGCCTTTCACCCTCCCACGTCAAGTCGGAGAGCTCAAAATGCAAGGACAGTGGAGCTCAGAATCTGAGAGGCGTCTTACCAAACTGACAGTAAGCAGCAACTCACAGACGCAATGAGCACAAGGGACTCACTGTGGGTACCTCACTCCATTTCAGGGGTCATTGTCTCTCAAGGGGTCACCTCCATGGATCCCACTTTCTGACACCATTTAATGTCAACTTTAAAATAAAATAACTTGTTAGTTTACCAGCAAAATGTGTTTATTCAGGAATAGCAAAAGAATTGCAACTCGGGACATGTGAACTATAGGGAACCACTGGCAAGTCCAGAGAACAAAGGAGGGGAGCTTGCTTTTGTAGAGAAAAAGGGATAGTTGGGAGCGACTCTTCTAAATGAAAGTTCATTGGAGGAGAGTAAGAGTTCCTTACTCTCCTTATGGCTCCTTATTGGCTGAGCTGAGGCATTTTCCACTGTCTGGGCTTGTTGCTGGGCAAGAAGAAATTCTTCCTCCTGCTGGGGAAGTAAAGTAGTAGCCCACTTCCTGTGAGAGATGCAAGGCAAGTCTCTTCCTGTTTGGGGTAATTGAGGATGAGTGGTAGGGCATGCGAGCTCCCTCTACAGGCTTTCCCAACTCCAATGTTAGTTGAGGTTTCCTTTATTAATTTTCACAATGGCTTCTGGGCCTTGTGTCTTCCTTCTCCAAGATTATAAACATTTTTCTAGATATTTTTCCTCTAATCCCATTTTCCCTTGTAGAGCTTTAATTCATTTAGAATTTATTTTTCTGTCAGATGTAAGGTAGGAATAGAACTTTGTTTTTTTCCAAATGATAGCCAACTGTATGTTTCTTATTCTATCATGTGTGTGTGTTTTTCGCTTTTTTTTTTTTGAGGAAGATTAGCCCTGAGCTAACATCAGCTGTCAATCCTCCTCTTTTTGCTGAGGAAGACTGGCTCTGAGCTCACATCCGTACCCATCTTCCTCTACTTTATATGTGGGACGCCTACCCCAGCATGGCTTGCCAAGCAGTGCCATGTCTGCACCCGGGATCGGAACCGGCAAACCCTGGGCCACCAAAGCAGAACATGCCCACTTCACCACTGTGCCACTGGGTTGGCCCCTTCCCTGTCTTCTTAACCAGCAGTTTCAAGGGCTGAATGGTACTTTTTATCTGGAATAATATTTCTTTACTGGTGTGCAAGTAAGTCAACATTTATTCATTTCTTGTATTTCGTACAAAGGAACTTAATCTTTGTATTCTGCAGCAACATTTAGCACAGTACCTGGCACACAGTGGGAGCAGAAATTGTGGGATGAGTGAATAAAGGAGCAGGTATTTGTGTGCCTGCCCCATTGGCCAGTGAAGTCCTGGTGGACAGGCACCTGAGAGCTGGAGGGGGTTTCAAGTTTACACAGTCCAGTGACAAAGTTTTCACCGATTTGTAGAAAAAATTAAAAAATAAAGACAACTATGCACGTAGGCACACATACGTGTAGAGAAAAATCATTGTAAGGCTGCCAACTAAGTTTTCTTGGGAAAGATCCTGAAATCTTGACTTGCCTTTTCTATTGTTCTGATGTTATGGTAAATTTCATGTTCATGAAATTCGAAAATCAGGGAAACGCTGAATTGCAGTCCTGCTCCTCCATCCGATAGTTACCGAACCATCTGCTTTGTGCGGTGCCTGCTATAGGCGTGCAGGATTCATGAGTGAAAAGGCCACCCAGGAGGCCTGGATAGTTCAGCAGGGAAGGTCCACCTTCCCAAAATAATGACGCAATAATTTATTGCAGGTGAAGCAGGTTTAAGGCGAGGACAGGGTGACTTATAGGTATGTTGCATAAAGAGAAACGGAGGCCCAGGGCAGCGCAAAGAATAGCCTAGGGCACACAGGTTGCACCATCACTTGCGCGTCCTCAACTTGGGCTACAGAGTCCGCGGGGATGCGAGTGGGGCAGGGGTCGGGGCGTGCTCCTGGGGCCCTCGTACCCCGCCCCGCCCCGCCCCGCCCGCCCCAGCAGCGGGAGGACCGGGCGGCACGTGAGCGGGGCGGGGCCGGGCCGAGCGAGCGGAGCGGAACGAGCCGGAACGCCCGCGCCAGCGGCTGCGTTTCCGGTCGGACGCCTTTGCCCAGCGCCCCGCGTCCCTAGGGGGCGGCGGCGGCCGCGTCGGCCGAGGTAGCGGGGGGGATCCGGAAGTCAGCACCATGTCGAGTCTGCACAAGAGCCGGTAAGGGGCCGGGGCCCGAGCCGGCCAAGGTGCTCCTGGCCAGGCCGCCCCTTGTGCCTGCGGAGGGGGCGCGGGTGCGGCCGGGCCCGGAGCCCCCGGCGGAGGGTCTCGGGCACCCGCTTTCCAGCCCCTTTGCTGTGGGCCTGAGCGGCACAGCCGAGGCGCCTCGCCTGCCTCTCGGTGTCACCCCTTCTCCGTCGCTCCCTCACCCTGGACCCCGGGTTTCCCCCTTCCCTGGGGTCCCGCCCCCACCCCTGTCCTGCTCTCCGTTAATCCTCTGCCCCAGTTCCCTGCTCTCCACGCGCGTCCGGCCCGGTGCCCGTTTATTACTCGAAAGGCTAGAAAACCTGGATTCTCCAGTCTGTCCCCTCCCCCAGGCCAAATCCTGCAGCACGGGCTGAATTTTGCTCACTCTTCAGTTTTTCTCCAGGATTGTTTTTTTAAACCTTTTGTCCTTGCCTGCGGGCGGGCCCGGAGGTCGTCTCAGGGTAATACTGTCGAGCCTGGAGAGCTGCTTGCGATTACTCAGATCCGTTGTCTGCGCATCAAATTACTCCCGGTTCCTAGGGTTCGCCGAGGTCAGATAGTGGTGCTGTGGGCTGGGCCTGGCCGGCAGGGATCGCCAGATAAATGCCCGCTGGCCAAATACTAGAATGTTTCTGCTTTCCTGGTGCTGGGTTGAGAGTTCCTAGACAAGGCTGTCTCTGTGTTTCTGGGCTTAGAGGAAGAAGTGATCTAGAGTTCTCCAAAGCGGCCTTTGCCAGGACCTTGAGCTTTGCCATCTTTACGTCCTGAAGGGGAGGGGGAAACAGATTGGGGACTGGTGGTGTGAGGGAGCCCTGGGCTTCCCGCCTGGCCACTGAGTGTGCTCCCTTTGCCTCGGCCTCCCTGCTTCCAGGATTGCAGATTTCCAGGATGTCCTGAAGGAGCCCACGATTGCCTTGGAAAAGCTTCGGGATCTCAGTTTCAGTGGTAAGAGGCAACGCTCCATTTTCAGGGGTTTTCTAGAGCAGCGTTGTGACTAGGATGGAGGGCAAGGTGCCCAAGGCCACACCTGGTCAGTTCTGGGGGCCAGCCTGCCTCTTGGATCCTTCTCCAGATTCTGTCGAGTTGAACAAGCAGTGACTGCACTGAGCTTGGAGGGGGTTTCCAGAGGAGTGACGGCCACAGTTAGCATGCCTGTGGGCCGTGGACAGGGTGCTTAGTGGCGGATCAGTGAGGCTTCTTGCTTCCTGAGGGTGAGTGGAGGGGACTGAAGACAGAAGGATGAGAGCCGGGAGCAGACTCCAGAGCCTCGGTCGGGTCTTTCCTCGTTCATCAGCAAGCTTCCTGTGCTGTAGAATTTGGTTAGCTGCAAAGTGGTTCCTGGCTCTCTCCCTGGCTTGGGGTCAGAGCTGACTCAGGCGACAGTGAACTTTGGTTAATGGTAAAATTCCAGTCTTGAGACACTGCTTTGAAGAAGCTGAACCTTAGCCACTTTTGACTTTGCCCTCCCTGGCATTGTTAACCTTCCAGCACAGAGATTTTTGCTTGTCTTTAAAAATACCCCAGGGTGCTTTTGTCACTGCTCTGCCCTTGTAACTTTGTCAGCTGGGAATTCTTGAGTACCCCCCTCAGCCCCATGCAGATTCTGAAGTGGGGGCATGAGTACTGGGGGTACTGTAGCAACAGCTGCTTTAGTGAGGTTCCTGACGATAGTTCGGGAGAAGGTTGTCTTTCTGCTCAGGAGTGATATTCAGGCCCTGACCATCTTGAGGGGTCCTGGGATCTGTGCTGAGCTGGAGAGTCAGCCAGGCCTCAGGGGAGGCAGTCTCTAGTAGTGATTGAGAGTTTGGGCTCTAAAGTCAGACAGACCTGTGTTTGAATCCTTGATTGCTCTGTCATTACAGATGAGTTTCTTTGTCTGTAAGATAAGGACAATGATGCTAATCTTCCCTACTTACCAGGGTTATAATGAGGATAAAGTGAAATAGTGTCCATAAAGCACGAAGCACTTAGCATTCATGGCTTCATTTATATTTGTGTCCACAAATACTTACGGAATACCTCCTGTGTGCCATGCCCTGTGCTAGGTACTGAGAATATAAGGCAAATTTGGTTCTGGTCTTTCTGGGGCTTCCCTGGTCGTAGAAGTTACAGATGTTAAATAAATATGCAAATTATATTGTACAATCTCAGTTACGATGGATGCTATGAAGGAGAAGTCACGGAGCCATTATCGGTTATAATGAGGGACCTGACTTCAATTGGGAAGAGACAGTGGCTGGTAAAGGCTGCTCTGAGGAAGAAATATCAAGGATGAGAAGATGTTATCCTCAAAAGAACATTCCCGACAGAGGGAGCTCTGGGCTGGGGGCAGGGGTCATCAAGAGAAAGCACACACAGGATTAAACATTTAGTCAAGTAATCTTTCTGGCAGAAAATGATTCTTGAAGAAGTACTTCTTGCCCACTCCACTCCCTGCCAACCGTCTCTGAGGTGGAGGGCTGGGGGGTTCTGGGACTCTGGCCGGGGCGTGACCTTTGCCTGCTGTGTTCACAGGCATCCCCTGTGAGGGCGGACTGCGGTGCCTCTGCTGGAAGGTGGGTGTGCCTGGGGTGGGGCTGCTGCTCTGCTCAGAGTCCCTGGGTTCCTGCATGGGCTGCCCCCCACTCCCAGCCCCTTCTTCCTGTTCTGCACCTTTCCTTGCTTGTCTGAGGAAGCTTTTATGGGAAGTTCTGGGTTTTCTGTTTCTCTTCGTGTCCCGTCCAGGATCCCCCTGGGGATGGAACACTTTGTAATGCCAGTGAAGCCCTCTGCTCCCTGGTCCAGACAGTATAGTGGAAGTCATGCTTATTGGGACAAAAGAAGGCTGTGCTTTGCCCAGAGCTATTAGCTGAGGTGGGGAGCGAAGCCCAGTATTCTGGTTTCCAGCCCCTTTGAGTACAAGGTGGTATTATCCTGTGGAACAATCTGTGTGAGGAAAGGCACTGGAAAGGGCCAGTTTAGGATAAAGGAGTGGGGAGGCATGGGGAGGAAAGGGGAGGCTGCCCCTAGCCCATGCCTGGATTTCTGGGTTTCAGCCCATCTTGTCTTCTCTGGGTTTTATCAGACGTTTTCCTTGAGGCCTGGCAGGCTCCACCTACTGTCCAGGGTTGGGCTGGGGGAGTCGCCAGAGCTTTGCTCCTCTCCCTCTGTGCAGATTCTCTTGAACTACCTCCCCTTGGAGAGAGCCTCATGGAGCTCCATCCTGGCCAAGCAGAGGTGAGACCCAAGAGAGGGGATGACGGGAGGGCCTTCTTGTCAGGCACGGCAGGTGGTGCTAAGCCTGCCCTGCTTCCTGTTGCTGCACCTGTGTCCAGGCTCCCTGGGCAAGGCCTTCGGGAATCATTGCTCTCTCTTCTCCGGCAGGGAGCTATATTCTCAGTTCCTGAGGGAAATGATCATCCAGCCCGGCATTGCCAAGGCCAACATGGGTGCGTCCAGGGAGGATGTGACCTTTGAGGACCATGTGAGTAGGGGTAGGCATCGGGGCCTGAGGCTACAGAATGAGGAGAGGTGCGAGCTTTGTAGCAGGCAGCGTCCCCCACCCCAGAGAACAAGTGCAGCTGGTCTTGGGCCCCTCTGACCCTTCCAGTCCCTCCTTTCTGTGTCCAGCTGCTCAGGCCCAGAAGGCCCTGTCTACCCGCTTCTCCCAGGCCCGGTTGGGAATGTAAGTGATAGCTATGTGTGCAGCACTGAGCCGGCTCCCCTGTCCCCGTTTCCTCTTCATCCCTGTTCCTTAAGGAAGGTTCTGTGATCTTATAGTTGAAGAAAGAGCAGGTGGCAGTGAGGATAAACTGCCTTTCTGTGGCCTGGAGGAAGCCTCATTCTGCCCTCAAATACTGAGCTCCTCCCTGGGGCTTCACGGTGCAGGGAGTGGAGGTGGGTTGGACCCAGACCGGTCCTCCAAGGATTGGAACTGGCGACTCAGAGCCTTCATGAGTTAGATTCGAAGAGACCTAATGATGCAACATTCATTTATTCATTCAACAGGCGTTTAGTGAGCACCTGTTATAGGCAGCGTCCTACAGCTACAGCAGTGGACGGAAAGGACAGTCCCCTCCAAGCAGGGGTGTACTCAGAGCAAACTGCCTGGCTCGCCTGCTGGCTGTGGAGTTGGAATGTGATTTGGGAGGCTGTGGGAGGCCTGTGTTGCTCCTCGAGTTGCTCACAGGCTGTCTGAGCCACAGCTGGGCCTCTGGGGGGATTGTTGGTGCGGGGCCGCTGCTCAGGCCTCCAGCTGGTACATGCCCCTGGGACCCTAGCTGGGCCTAGGACAGCGCAGCTTCTTTTCTTCCCACAGCCACTCAACCCCAACCCTGACAGCCGGTGGAACACGTACTTCAAGGACAACGAGGTGCTGCTGCAGATTGACAAGGATGTCCGGTAGGCGGGGCACCTGGGGCCTGGGAGCTGGCCCATGGGACTTCCGGGGGGGTTTCCCAGTTCTGTCCTTTCCCTTTCCACGCCAGGCCCATAGGAGGGTGTTTGAGGAACTGTGGGTGGGTTGTCCCCGTGTTAGGTCCAGGTCCTAGTGATGACAAGCTGAGAGTGGGGCTGGTGAGGGCAGCGAGTGGCTGGCTCTCCTGTCTCCTTGCCTTAGTTTGTTGTGCCCCAGGCATCATGGATTCATCTGGTCATTCCCACAAATGTTGCAGCTCTACTATGTGCCATGCTCACGGCCAAGCTCAGAGTTGAGCACAGAATAAACAGACATGGTCCCTCTCCTCAAGGAACTAAGAACCTAGGGGGGAAGATGGGAAGTCCGACGTTAAGCAAATAGTTCTGTGTAGTTCACGTTTGTGGTAAAGGCTGTGCAGGAAGAGTTCAGGGTGCTTCGAGGCGTTTGGGGAAACCTCGCCTGAGGAGGCAGTGTTTCAGCTGACATCTGAGAAGTCTCAGGAAGAGGGAGGAAAGGCTGTGGTGGGCGAGGAGCTGCCCGGGAAGGCCTGGGAGCCCACGTTTGAGGAGCGGTGTGATGGCCAGTGTGGTTAACGCCACGCTTGGGGCGGGGGCAGGGCGGGCCTTGAACTTGATCACAAGGACGGGGAGCAGTCATGTGAAAGTTTTAAGAACAGGAGTGACAGGATCAGATGTGTGTTTTAAAAAAGTGTGAGCTCTGGTGTGCATGTGCTTGCTTCTCCACTTTTAGAGAAATGTGGGGACACTGGCTGTGCTATCCTGTTGTCTTGGTGAGTCTGGCAGCGGGCAGTCTCCCGCAAGGTTGGCTGAGGAGCTATAGAAAGCCCTTGTCTGCGGTGGAGCCCTGTGGTTAGAGCGTGGGTTCTGGAGTGCGTCCGCCTGGTTTCGGTTCCACCCACCCAGTCATTATCTGTGTTTCCAGCCCCTCACCACCTGGGTGCTGCCCCTCTGCCTCTGCTCATTGCCTGGGCCCAGCTTCAGATGGCCCTGGTGGAAACCCAGCCCCAAGCACCTCAGCAGGGATGCAGAAGGGGGCTCTCGCCTCCTTCCTTCTCAGGCTGGTGCTGGGGCAGCCTCTACCCACGAGGTGTTGTAACGGCCCTGTGTAAGTCAAGAACCACATCTTCACCGGGTCCTGAGGAAACAGGTTCTGTCTTACACTGGCGGTGTTTGTAGCACGTGGTTCAGTGTTCATAGAGGGCAAGTTTGCAGTGTGCTGTGGATCAGAAATCTGAAAAATGTGCATATACTGTAGCATGTATATTTTAAAAACTTGCCCACATTCTAGAGACTGTCTCCCAACTTTCTTTTTTTCTCTCATTCCATCTTGGACATCTTCCCGTGTCAGCTGTGTAGTATTCTGTTGTATAATGTGTAACTTAACCAGACCTCTCTTATCATTTCAAACCACACTACAGTTAGCACTCCTGTACATGTTAGATATTTTTGACATGGAAAGACGTTTGTGGTTTAAGAGAAGAGTTAGATTCTGAGACCATAAAGACACTAAAAAAAAAAACCATGTAAATGTATATGTGTTTATCTATTTGTAAATACACTTAAGAACATGGGTATGTATACATATACAATGACTATATTGCTTTTTAGAAACTATATTGTTTTTTTAAATAAAATGTCATTAATTAAAAAAAACCAACAACAGGAAGAATGCTTTTTGGGCTGCTGGGACACCTGGCAGCAGGATGCTCATGGAATGCCCAAACCTCCACCTGAGTAACACCCCTCTGTCCTGTTCCCTCTTGACAGGAGGTTGTGCCCAGACATATCCTTCTTTCAGAGGGCCACCGAGTATCCCTGCCTCCTCATCCTGGACCCCCAGAATGAGTTTGAGACCCTTCGTAAGCGGGTGGAACAGACAACGCTGAAATCCCAGACAGTGGCCCGGAACCGGAGTGGGGTCACAAACGTGAGAGGCAACCTGGGGGCCCCGTGATAGCCTTTTCCTTCCTACTTCCCTTAGGCTGCCGGCCACAGGCCACTGGGCCCGTGACCGTCTGCCCTGATAGTTACCCAGAGCAACCTTGGTTTTGCCACGTCCCCCTCTGGGGCTGTTTCTGAAAGTCAGGTATCGAAGGCTGGGTGTAATGGGTGCCACGGGGAGGGCCCTGCGCGCTCTGAGTCCTCTGGTAGAAATGTCTCTTGAGAGAGTGATGACATGTGTGATGAGAAAGTGATGGGAGCAGTGATGGGGCTGGGGAGCTAACCTGGTCTGGGTATCAGGGAAGACTTCCCCGAGAAAGTGACATTTAAGCTGAGACTTGAAGAGCTCGGAAGGAAAAGCATTTCAGGTGGGAAAGAAGGCATATGTGGAAGTCCTCAGGCAGAAGTGTGGTGTGTTCAGGGAACAGAGGAGTCCTGCATGGCCAGAGGCGGAGGAAGGGGAGGAGGAGGGAAGGTCTGGGTGGTGGTGAGGGCACGCCCGGGCCTTTATCCTGAGGCCTAGGGAGCCTTTGCAGGTTCTAGCAGGGCCGGGACGTGATTCAGGTTCACTCTGTAAAAGATTGCTCTGGGCCCTGTGGGGACACTTGATTGGAGGGGGAAGGAATGGCAGTGGAGAGGCCACCTGGGAGGCGGCTCCATTGTCCAGGCACGGGTAGGTGGGGCCTGGGGCTGGGGCAGAGCGGGGATAGACCTGAGGCTTAGGAAGTAGAGTTGATGGGACTCGTGCGCCCCGTCCTGCTGAGTGCTTGTAGTCCAGTCTTCCAGCAGATTCCTGTAATTCTGAGAAGCCGCTTGGAGCCAAACAAGTACATTTTATTCCTTAACTTCGACCTTCTGCTTTGGTATCTGCACTCTGACTTGTTCCTCAGAACTTGTCACTGTCCTCCAACCTCTCTCCAGTTAGGGACAGATACTCCTGCTGAAGCTTTTCCCTCGGTGTAATGACTGATCAAGGCCCTCTCTCTAGGAGAGCAGCCATTCTCCGCTACGGGGGTAACAAGGACAATGACAGCTAATGTCCGGGTTCCATGTGCCTAGGACAGAGTTGGGTGTCTGGGAGGTACAGAATGCTTGGCTGGGTGACTGAGTGGCTTGCTGTGTGGGCAGCCCTCTTAGCTGGCTTCTGAGGTTCTGGCTGCAGGGCGAGGTGGGGACCTGGTTTCTGTCATTCATTTCACTACAGTAATGGGGATCTGAGAACTGAGCTTTTCTCTATTTTAGATGTAGGCCTGGTTCTGGTGGCAGAGAGGCTGATCACAAACTTCGTCCCTAGACCTCTGGACTCGTGAGTGGGCAGTTTGAGTTAAAGCTGACCTTCTGTTTGGGCAAGTAAAAGCAGGCCCACCTTCCTGGACCTCCGTCTCCTCTTCTGGAAACTGGGCACATCATTTCTGTCCTGCTGGCTTTTGAATTGCCAAGAGGATGGAATGAGGTCATGGCTGTGCAGATTCTTGGAAAGCTGGAAGGCACTGGGCGTTCTCTGAGGCCTGGACCTCAGGTTCTGGAGTCAGCCAGTCTGCGTTCAAATCTCAGTGCCACCGCTTAATTCAAGACATTTGACGAGTGACCTAACATTTCTGAGCCTAACGTTTCAAGTTTCTTCATCTTGAAAATGATGAGAGGATAAGCTAGGTTGTTCAGAGGATTAAATGAAGGAATACTTGTAGAGCATTGTCTTGTACCTAGAAAGCTCTTGGTAAATGTTAACGATGTGTGTGTCTATGTGTGCACATGTACATGTATGTTTATGCATACATGTGTGTGTGTAATGGGAAAAGGAGTTTACTGTCTTCAGGGCCCTGTGCTTCCAGGACAGCTTCACACTCTGTCCCTGCCGGGCTTTGCCTGTAGCTCTCATACAGGTAACCCCAGGCACCTGAATCTTCACAAAGCTCCCGAGGGGTCCTGATGGGCAGCTGGTGTTGGGGACCTCTGCTCTATTGCATGAGTTTTTAGCTGGGATCATCATCTCTTTATTTATCTCCCAACTTTTTCTTATGAAAATTTTGAAAGATTCAGACAATTTGAAAGAAGAGTACAGTGCACACCTGTATACTTTCCACCTAAATTCAACAATTGTTAACCTTTTGCTGTATTTGTGTGTATATTGTACAGAGGTGGAGGGTAAGTTGCAGATGGCCTGACCCTTAACCCCAAGTACTTCAGCAGGCATCTCCTGAGAATAAGGACAGTCTTCCTCCTCACCACCGTCACATCTCTAACGATTAACAGTAACTCCATAGTAACGCCTAACGTCCAGTCCCTGCTCGGGTGTCCTCGGTTGCGCCAAGAATATTTTTGTTGTTTTGCTTCCAAACCAGGACGCAGTCGAGGTTTATGCGTTGCATCGGGATGTTACATTTCTTTAGTCCTTTGATCCGGAGCAGGCTTCGACTCTCCCCTACCCCCCACAACATTTGACTTTTTGAAGAGTCTTGACCAGTTTTCTGTTTTTGACATATTTAAAGTTATTTTTTAATTGAAGTATAACTTAGATGTAGTAAAATGCACAAATCTTAGGTATACCACTAGATGAACTTTTTGTCATGTATACACCTGTATAACTGCCAACCAGATCAAAACACGGAACATTCCATCATCCGGAACGTTCTTCATTCCCCTTCCCAGTCACTCCCCCTCACCTCAGAGGTAAGCACACTTCTGGCTTTTATCACCACAAATTAGACTTTAGTCCAGCTATCTGCTAGGGTGTCCTGCGTTCTGGATTTGTCTGCTTGTTTCTTCCTGGTGGCATTGGACGTGTTCCTCTCTGCCCTGCGTTTCCCACAAGCTGGAAGTGAAGTTTAGCTTTAATGGTAAACATTTCTGGTGAGAACATACTGTCCATAATGCCACCCACCTTCTTAATGGGCTCCTCCCCTCCTCCCGCAGATGAGCTCCCCACACAAGAACTCTACGTCTTCGGCCCTCAATGAGTACGAGGTGCTGCCCAACGGCTGCGAGGCCCACTGGGAGGTAGTGGAGCGGATCTTGTTCATCTACGCCAAGCTCAACCCTGGCATTGCTTACGTGCAGGGCATGAATGAAATCGTGGGGCCCCTCTACTATACCTTTGCCACTGACCCCAACAGCGAGTGGAAAGGTATAAAAGGGCTCTTGGCTGCCCACATCCCTCATTGCTGCCTCCCTAGAAAAATGGACCAAGGAAAGCTGGCTAATGGGCTTCATCAGACTGCAGCTCACTTCCCTTCTCTGGCCCCCCATTTTCCCGCTGTCAGATGATGGGGTTGGCCTGCATTGTCTCTGAGATCCTTTCTGACTTGGACTTTCTAGAATGTTGGAAGTTCACTGATCTCTTGATAGTTGTAACTGAATTTCTGGTAGAGGAGATGAGATATATATACCGGAAGCTGAATGATAGAAAGGGTTTAAGTGAATAATGATTTGAAATATGTCATCAGAAGTACATGTAATCACTGGCTAAGCGAGTGTATGGTGTTGCCAGAAGATATGAGAAGAAAGAAGTGATGTCCTTAGTCTAGGGATGGAGAGTGGTCAAGGACAGAGGAGGGACTGAGCCTGTCCATGAGGGCGAGGTGACTTGGCGAGGCTTAGAGGTGAGGAGGAGGTGTCGCATAGGTGAGAGATGGGGTGGGCCTCGGGAGGACACCACTTCCCTTGCGGCTCCCTCACCCTGCCCGTCTCACCCAGAGCACGCTGAGGCAGACACCTTTTTCTGCTTTACCAACCTCATGGCTGAGATCCGGGACAACTTCATCAAGAGCCTGGATGACTCACAATGTGGCATCACCTACAAGATGGAAAAGGTCTACTCCACCTTGAAGGATAAGGACGTGGAACTCTACCTGAAACTGGTGAGGACCCTGGGACCCCATGGGCCAGGACAGACAGACGGAAAGGGGCAAAGGGTAGCAGGCTTCCTGAGCATCTCAGGCCCAGGGTCCTCGAGGTCTGGCTAGAGTCTGGCGATTGAAAGTGGCTGCTACTGCTAGGGAGTGCTGACCTCCATGCTGAGACGGGACTGGGAGACTGAGGCTGCAGATGGTGGGAGCCTAGCAGGCCAGGAGTGAAGGGGAGGTTGTATGGTGCCCATTGTGTGCTGGGCACAATGCATGGCCTTTACCATATGCTGAATTAGTTTAGTCTCTTGGTAGTCCTCTGAGAAAAGAAATATGAAACTCTCTTTTTTCTTTTTGGTGAGAAAGATTGGCCCTGAGCTAACATCTCTTGCCAATCTTCATTTTTTTTGCTTGAGGAAGATTGGCTCTGAGCTAACATCTGTGCCAGTCTTCCTCTGTTTTGTATGTGGGACACCATGACAGCATGGCTTGATGAGCAGTGTGTAGGTCTGCACCCAGGATCTGAACCTGCGAACGCTGGGCCACCAAAGTGGAGTGTGCAAACTGAACTGCTATGCCACTAGGCCAGTCCCTGAACTTCATTATTAGAAATAATTTTTAAAAATTATTGTAATGGCATTCCATGTTTATTTTGGAAACTAGTTAAGTAAAAACATTTATTTATATATAGACAAAAACAGTTGTGTGGACAAGAAGATATAAGCATGTGAACATGTCTTTTTAAACATGTATGGAATTATGATTTTGCTGTTGTGTAACGTGCTTTTTCAGTTAATAATAGTCACTCTGGCCATCCAGAGGGTTCATCTCTTTGGGGAACAATTGCCTCGCGGGGTTCCATGAAGTTAAGTAAGTGGGCTAATATATCTAATATGCTAAGCACAAGGCCAGGCTTGTTCTAAGTGTCTGATTAATGGTCTTTATGTCTGTCCATAAATCCAAGGTTGTAATCTGTACAGTGTTTTAAAAGAATTTGAGCCATCATTTATAAATCTAGAGAGCTTATATAAAAGTTTGGGTTTATAGCTTCTCTTAAAAAATCAGAAGATCTGACAATGGGCCGGCCTGGTGGCACAGGGGTTAAGCGCACATGTTCCGCATTGGTGGCCCGGAGTTCACCGGTTCAGATCGTGGGTGCGGACATGGCACCGCTTGGCAAGCCATGCTGTGTTAGGCGTCCCACATATAAAGTAGAGGAAGATGGGCACGGATGTGAGCTCAGGGCCAGTCTTCCTCAGCAAAAAGAGGAGGATTGGTGGCAGATGTGAGCTCAGGTCTAATCTTCCTCAAAAAAAAAAACCCCCACAAAAACTGACGTTGGCTGGCAGCAAGCAGCAGTTGCCACTTCAACTGAACGAACGAGGCTGTCTAGGTGGCCCAGTGCCTTCCCCACGGTTGGTGTGCCTGTCACTCACACCTGGCCTGCTGCTCATCTGAATTCACGTCTGATAGGCTGCATGGTGTTACATGGCAACCAACCGACACGGATTCTTGTTCCCTGCTCCTCACCTCTGTCTCCCCAGCAAGAGCAGAACATCAAGCCGCAGTTCTTCGCCTTCCGCTGGCTGACGCTGCTGCTCTCCCAGGAGTTCTTGCTGCCTGACGTCATCCGGATCTGGGACTCCCTCTTTGCCGATGACAGCCGCTTTGACTTCCTCCTCCTCGTGTGCTGTGCCATGCTCATGTGAGTGTGACCACGGGCAGAGGGGCGGGCAGGGGCTGCTCTTTGGAGGCTGAAGTGAGCCTCTGGAGCTCTCGGGTGGGTGTCAGACCAGACTTGCTGTGGGTGGTGAGGAAGGGGTGGGAAGGGGCCAACTGCTGCCCTCCGGGCAGCCCAAGGGCTCAATCAGTGCTTAGGCTGCTGCTTTTTTTTTTAACTTTTAATTTTTTCCTTCTTTTCCCCAAAGCCCCCCAGCACATAGTTGTATGTTTTAGTTGTGGGTCCTTCTAGTTGTAGCATGTGGGACACTGCCTTAGCATGGCTTGATGAGCGGTGCTAGGTCCGTGCCCAGAATCCGAACCAGCAAAACCCTGGGCCGCTGAAGTGGAGCGCATGAACCTAACACTCGGCCGCGGGGCCGGCCCGGCTTATTTTTCTTAGACTGATCCGGGACCAGTTGCTGGAAGGGGACTTTACAGTGAACATGCGGCTCCTGCAGGTAATGGAGTTTGGAGGGGAAGCTCAGTCTTTAGTTGAGAGGAAGACACTTACCAAGCACCTACCTCATGCCAGCTGCTGTGACAGGCTGGGGTCAGGAACAGTAGAGGGTCGCAGGGCTCAAGAGTCCCGGCCCCTGAGGCAGATCTGGGTTTGAATCCCGGCTCTGCCGCTTGAGTGTGGTGTGGTCTTGAGTGGATGACTTGGGCTCTCTGAACAAAGCGCTCTGCATAAGTGAAGATTCCCTGGGACACAGTGGCACCCAGTACATGGTAGTGCTCACTAGTAACCGTGCTCAGACCTGGAGAAGGAAAGTGTAGGGCATGGTGGTTAAGAATGTGGGCTCAAGAGTCAGACAGCTTTGGTTTCACATCTTTGTTCTGCTATGCTTGTCATGTGACCTAAGCCAAGTGACAACCTCTCTAGCCCTCAGTTTCTTCCACTGCCTGTCCTGGGGTTGGTTTTCAGTGACTTGATTGACCAGCTCTGTAAAGTGGGCATAGTCACAGTAGCCTTCTCATTGGACTCTTGAGGTGACCCACTGAGCTAATGCATGTACAGTGTCCGGCCAGTACCAAACTCATTATGAATAGGGCTCAGGCTTCGATGGCGGGAGGTGGGGAGAGATGAGGTGGTGTGGCCCTGGTCCTAAGGAAGGGGCCGTGAGACCCTTTAGGGGGCACTGGTTGGGTTGGTTATGTTAGTGCCGCAGTGGGTGTAGTGTTAGCTACGTGCAGGGGTCTGGGCAGAATGCAGGTGTCGGGTAACCTGTGGTCTCTGTCCCTGAGGCTCAGGGTCCAGCATGATGACAAGTCCCCGTGGGAAGGGCATGGGTGTGGCACAAGTGGCAAACTTCAGAGTGAGCTGACTTCAGAGGCATGTTGGTGGCCTTTCCCATGCCCAGGATTACCCCATCACAGATGTCTGCCAGATCCTACAGAAAGCCAAGGAACTCCAAGACTCAAAGTAGCCTGGCAGCAAGCGGCCTGGGTTTGGAAGAGAAGCCGCAGACCCCTGTGCCCTGGCTTCTGGGATACGCAGATGCCTGTGGGATCCCAGCCTGAGAGGAAGCTGCAGGAGTGGCCTACTCCAGGCCTCCCCACTCTATGCCGTTCCCACCGGGGCACACTGTGCCATGCTCCTTCTGACCACCGAGCCCTGGCTCCCTCCTCACCCTGCCACCCTGGGACCCTTTGCCCAGGCTGCCAAGCAAGGCTGGAGCTTGTGAAGTTGTTTCCTGGGGCTGGGGCAGATTGGGGGCACTGGGGGCTGACAAGGGTTCCTCCCTGCCTCTGCTCTGCTGCTCCCTTCCTCCTCTCCTCTCTGGTCTTCTTCTGGGCTCTCTTGGGTTTCTGGCAAATGAGCCAGAAACCACTTCTGGGGGCTGGTGCTTAGGCTTCTCCATGGGGAAGGTGACACTGAAGGAGCTAAGAAGCTGCCTGGCCCAGGTCACACCCTCTGTCCCCCTCCCACTGTCTGTCTATAGTCATGAGTTGGTGTGTGTGTGTCTGTTCATCCCCAGGTATCTGCTTCTGTGTGTGTGTGTGTGTATGAGGGAGGGGAGGTACCTTGCATCCCTCTAGGTCTCTGCTTCTCCTCCTCTGTCTCTCTCCCTCTCTCTGCCTGTCTCCTTCTCTTCTCCCTCCGCCTCTTTCACAGAGGGTGTGTGTGACTCTCGCTCTGTCTGCTCCTCTCTCCATTGCTCTCCCTCTGCCCCTCTCTCTTGGGGTGCCTTATCCCCAGCCTCTTCCTCTCCCTCCTCCCTTCCACTCCTGTGAACCCTGGAGACAGAATGAGGAGTCTGGCTCAGCAAAGCCCCTGGAGGTCAACCTTGGCCTTTGCACCCCGTTCCCCTCCGCCAGTCCTAGGCGCCCAGGTCCCCCAGACTGGGAGGGCGTCCACAGTGCCTCACTGGAGCGCCCTGAATCTGCTCCCCATGACATATCTGGAAACCAAAAGCTGCCAGGAAATGATGGCCCGTGAAGCGTTGAGCCTCTTCCCCTCCTCTCTGCCCAGGGATGGGGGAGGGAGAAGAGGGGGAGCTGCGGCTCCCAGAGAGTCCCCAAAAGGCCCTTCTCTCCCAAAGGAAAAGGACATGAAGGTGATTGTGTTTCAGGGGTTGGGAAGAGTAGTGATTCTCATGGCTTCCAGGTCTCAGCCCAGGGTGGTGAGTCCCATAAAGGGCAAGTGGGACCCAAGGGAGCCTCCCTGCACTGGGCGTAGCTGAGCTCAAAGGCCCTGGATCCTGGCAGTGCCAGGAGAGCCGCATCTTCCCCCAAGCAGGCTGCAGGGGATGCTGGCCTGTCTCTGGTCACCTGCTTGGGCTGTCCCAGGATTTGGGGCAAATGTCCTCTGAGCAGGAGCAGCTGGCTACTCCCGCTGCTGGGCTGTTGGAGTAGTGGCCGTATTCTGACCAAGTCCCCTCCTTCTGTGAGGAGGCTGGTGGTTTGGGTCTGGAAGGCTGGGTAACGTAGCAAGGGTCCTAAACCTCTCCTCAGACTGGCCAGCAGGGCCCTCTTCCCCCAAAGCCTTCCTGAGTCTGGCAGCCAGGACTTCCTGCTGCCCACGCTGGCCAGGCTGTGGGCCTGGAACAGCTCTCAGGTGGCTCCTTTGCCAGGCTGTGCCCTGGGTGCTTCGGGGACTTCATGCACTTGCCTTTTTGCCTCCTTTCCCAACACACAGTATTTGGGAGATTTTTACTATTTATTTAGACTCCTGGTTATTTATTGCAGATTGGCAAGTGCTGGGCTTGAGGATAAAGGGTGGGGCTGGGAAAGCAGAAAGGAGTTGGAGACGCGGTCTGACCTCCCTTCCAAGGTCAGAGTCGGCATCCCGCCCCCTGCCTCTGGGACCTTCCTGGTTTTCAGCAGGTCCTGTCCACGAAGGCTCTGAGCTTTCTACTGGCGCTAAGTGTGAGGGAGACAGGAGAGCTGGTATCCTTACCAGGCTTCAAGAGCCAGGCACGAGGCAGAGACACGCCTTCCCACCGGTCGGGCTCACCCTCTTCCCAGAACTTGTTCGCTCCCAACTTTGACCCCTTCACAGCCTGAGGCTCGGGCCACAGCCTGGGACCCAGCAGACACTGCCCAGGACACCTGATGCATTCCCTCTCGCCTGACCCCTGCCTTCCCTCCTGGGGCCACACTACTTGAATCACTGCGTCTAATTTGCCTCAGTCAGACCTGGGCCCGGTGCCTTCTTGACCTTGGGTTGAAGGTCAGGAGCACAGGGACGTGTCCAGGTTAGGCTGAGCTCCCCACTGGGATCCTGCCTGAGGAAAGCACCTGCCCTAGGTGATCCCCCTCCCCAGACTCTCCAGGGAGGTCCCCAGAGAGCCAGAGTGCCTGAGGCTTCCTGCTTGGAGAGCTGCCCCCAGGACTTTGGACCCTTACAGATGGGGCTGGCTGAATTCAGCAGTCTCACTCCAGAGGGTCGGAACGTTAGTCTGCTTCTGTTCGTTCATCAGTTTCGTTCTTAAATCAGTGCTGTTGATGACAAGTTGTCTTTAATAAATCATGTGTTCTTTGCAATGGGCATTGGTGCTGTGATGAGCTGACACCTTTGAGACCTCAGAGCAGGGAGAAGAAAGCTTGAGCAGAGAAGGAGTTGGGAGGCTCTCAGGGTGGCCTAAGAGCAAGGCCGGGAAGTTCCTGTTGGGAGAGCCTGTTCAGCTCTTCTCCACCACCCACTGCAGTCTGCAGCTGGCAGGAAGACTGGGCTGGGGACGAAGGCGCTACGTACACGGTTATACCGCAAGTAGTCTTTTAGATTGAAAATTCAAAGACTTGTAAATAAAACAAGTCTCTCCTACCCCACAATCTGGAGAAAATCACTGATAACATTGTCTTCTTCGCAGATGTAATTTTTGTTACATTGTCATTTTCGTCTTCCGTAGTTTTGTGTATTGTCTCCTCCATCATGTTAGGTGGTGAGCAAGTTGCTGTATGATTTTAAAATATTTTTATGGGCTATATACTATCCTATGTAATATGCTAAAAATGTCTGGAACTAGTACCTGTTCGTTAATATTTTGCTTATTCCTCAGCCTCTATTATAAGTAATACTGTGGGGAAGATTTTGTGATTGAAAGCCTTGTATTTTTTTTTTTTCTTTTTGAGGTAGATTAACCCTCAGCTAACATCTGCCGCCAATCCTCTTTCTGCTGAGGAAGATTGGCCCCGAGCCAACATCCATGCTCATCTTCCTCTATTTTATATGTGGGACACCTGCCACAGCATGGCTTGATAAGCAGTGTGTAGGTCTGTACCCAGGATCCCAGTCGCAAATCCCTGGTGCTGTGAAAGTGGAATGTGGGAGCTTAACCGCTGCATCAGTGGTGGCCCCCAAAGCCTTGTGTTCTCGATTTATTTCCCCAGCTCAGTTCTCTAGGTAGGTTGAAAGGTATGAGCCTTTTTAAGGCTTTTCATACACTCTGAGCTTGCTTTCTGGTACTGGTTTCTGTTCCAACCAGCAATGAGCATCCACCGCTGCATCATTGTCCTCACGCCGGGTGTTAAAATGTTTGCCAGGGTCCTGGAACTTTTGCCTTATGGTGAATGGTTAGGAGGATAGACTCTGGTGTCAGACAGACCTGGGGTCTTGTCCTTGTTCTGCCAACTAGAAGCTCCCCCTCGGGGTCTTGAGGATTAAACAGTGATGGAAGCACTTAGACCCGTACTTGACGCTTTCTCCGCGCTCGCTGTTAGCGCAGAGGAGGAGGGGCCCTCGCGGAGACCCGTGAGGCGGGGTGGGGCGAGCCGGGCCTGGCGGCGGCCAATCACCAACCGGGGGGGCGGTGCCTCGCCTCTGAGGTCGGATTCTTAAAAGGGCAAAGAAAGGGCGCCGAGAGGTCGGCTCGGCAGTCCTGACCGCTTCTGTTGGAGCCCCAAGGGCTTGGGAGCGTTAGGAGAGAGGACGCACAGCCCACCTTCCCACGCCACGACCCGGCCCCTGCCCAGCTGTGGGCGCGGCCCCTTTAAGAGCCCGGCGGGTCGGACGCCCGAGGCCGCGGCGGTCCCTGCGCTGCGGGCCGCGCTCGGGCCGTGCTCCCGGGCCATGCGGGCGCTGCGGGCCGGGCTGACCCT
>NC_060267.1:89960457-90104068 GCF_021613505.1 Equus quagga
GCCAGAGTGATGGAACTTTCGAGGGCGCACCTGCTCAGGTCTCTCTGTTGCTGCACAGTCTTCAGTGGCTCCCTATTGCCCTCGCGTAAAATCCAGACCCTTCCCCTTTGCCTACAGGCTCTTCATTCTCTGGCCCTGCCCACCTCTCAGCCCCTTTCCTAGAGCCCAGCCTCACACCAAACCATGGCCACCCTTCCATGCCCCACGAGTCAGCCCAGTTATCTCCATTCAGCTGGGTTTGGGGCCTTTTCTGGGCCTCTATTTCCCATCACTGCACTTTCCTTGCTGCGCTGCCATCGAGTGTGTGTCTGGCTCTCCAACCAGACTGGGAACCCCTTGAGGGCAGAATTGGGACACGGCCACCTTGGTGTCCCTGTGGCCTGCTCAGGCCTTGGCACACGGGGGCTCACGGTGAGTGGACAGAATGCACTGTCCCAGCTTGCTTGGGTTCTGAAGAGAAGCCATCGCCACTTCAAGAACCACCCTCATTTCCTGGGCACTGATGAGAGAAACAAAGAGGAGACACCCCACCTCAGCCCCAAGTTTGCCCGTGGGTTCATCTGCTGAGGTGGAGGTGGCCCCTGAGTCCTGCTGGACTGGCCGGGGCTGACAGCTGAGGCTGCCTCCATTTCAGGGTTCAGAGGAGGGCTGCAGGGAGGGAGGGAGGGGACGAAAGGGTCACTTCCTGGATGGGCGCAGGACAATGACTTTGATGGGGATGCGTGGAATGGCCGTGCTCTTGCCCTTTGCTTGGCTGGTGAATCTCTTACACCGTGGTGAGCACTGTCCCCTTTCAGCCCGCCCCCCTGCCAGAGCTCTTGGAAGCATAGGCCTGACCCCAAATGCCCTGTACCCTGCCCCCAAGGCCCTCTGACCAGGCCCCGCAGACAGGCAGCTCCACTAGGCCAAGAGTGCGTCCGCCCACTCGCTGTGGTCTCCGAAGTCCCTAGCACGCGCCTGACGTTTGCAGGTGCTCCATATTTTATTTGGATCATTACAGGAACGTCAGGCCGTGCATTCCCTCTTCCGACTTGGAAAGAATGGCCACCGCAATTATCCTCTTGGAGAAACCTTAAATAATAGATATTTGTACACCCATGTTCACAGAAGCATTGTTCACAATACTGGTGCTTCAAAATGTGGAAGTGACCCACGTGTCCACGGATGCATGAATGGATAGCAAAAGGCGGTCCATGCACACAATAGTATCCTGCCCTCCAAAGGAAGGAATTCTGACACGTGCTGCAACACGGACAAACCTCGGGGACATAATGCGAAGTGAAATAAGCCAGTCACAAAAGGACAAACACTGGACGGTTCCACGTATGTGAGGTCCTGAGAGGAGTCACACTCTTAGAGGCAGAAAGCAGAATGGTGGTCGCCAGGGGTTAAAGGGGACAGAGCTTCAGTTTTACAAGATGCAAAGGATTCTGGAAATGGATGGTGGCGATGATCGTACAACAGCGTGTGTGTGCGTACTGCCACAGAGCTGTACCCTCAGGCATGGCTAAGGTGGTGACTTCGATGTTATGCGTATCTTACCACAACAGAAAAAATTGGGGAAAAATCTCTAAATTATTTATTATTGGAGTTACTTAGCTTTATCTTCTCATGATGGAAATTTTCAGACATTTACAAAAAGAGAGAATAGTCTGTCAGCCCGTGTGCCCCTCACCCCGCTGTCCCGACGCTCGCTCACGCTCAGTCCATTTCACCTCCGTCCCCGCTCCTTCCTCTCCCTGTTTACTTTGAAGCAAATCCCAGACATCATATTGTTTCATCTGGAAATACTTCAGTATGCAGCTCTGAAAAGTGAGGGCCTTGCAAAACTTAATACGTAGCTACAATACCTAAGAAACCCAAATCAATGCCATCGCGTTTCTCATAAGTGTAAATCCGTTCCATACATAATTATACATGTAAAACACCTACGTGACGTCATCAAATTTCCAATGGTCTCAATTTATATTTAATATTTAAACACATCTCTATTTAATATAATATTTAGTGTATTCAAATACTAGATATTTAATCTATAATTCTATTTACGTAGTCAACATATAACTGCATCGCATGTAAAATATATACAACGTGCACTCATGGGTAATTATTTTCATTTGAGCCAGCGGCGTCTACACAGTATTGGAAATCTCCTCTCTAAAGGCCCCCCAGCCTCGTGGTGTCCTCGCGATGTGTTGTCCTGGAGGGTCTCCTTTGGCCTGGCTTTGGCTGACTGCGCCCCCGTGGTGGTTTTGAACCTGTTTCTCTGCTCCGTGTACTTCCTGTAGGTCGGCACCGGGCCTAGAGGCCAGTCCAGATTCTGGTGCGTGGTGTCTGGCAAGACGACTGCACAGATGTGGCGTTTCCGCACCAGGCACGAGGCCCTCTGTTCCTGCTTTTTGGAGGTCAGCAGGTGGGTGCCCGTGACTGCCTGGGCCGTTGATTCAGGGCGGGGGTGCGGCCAAGTGGAGACGGCCCGGCGCTATCACTTCATCTGTCAGCTGCACGTCCCTCCTCTGAGCTCGGGCACCGGGGGGTCCAGCGTCTGCGACAGGCGGGGCGGATGCTCCATCCTTTCCTCTCACTGAACATCTTCCCTTTGTTTTTGCTGAAACGCCAAGGCATCGTGTGACTCACATGCTGGGTCACAAAGCAGAGGATTGAAGGTCCCACTGAGCAGGGGCACATCCTCCCCGTTTCACCCCTGACCACTTCCGCACCCCAAGAGATGGAGGGCGGGCGGCATGTTGGAACTGACCGCAGCCTTGACCCTCTTCCCTGAGTCCCACAGCCGCCCTCGCTCCACTCCTGGTCTGCGCGGTGCCTCACCCTCACTGCCTCCATGCGAGGGGCGGACCCACCTCTCTCCTTCCCTACGGCTGCTCTGTTTCCAGGCCGGCAGGCTCTCTCTCAGCCTTTGGTTCTTGAGAAGAACCAGGCCTCCTTTGGCGTCTTCCCCCGGGGCAGCCTCCCCTTTCCAGGGCCAGCCCCTCATTCGGTCACCGGAGCCTCCTGGTTCTTGCTGAGCACGCTGGGCCCCAGCCCTCTCCTGATGATCTTCAGAATCCAGTCCTGCACTGGGTGCTAACATTGCGTTTATTGTCTGATCATTTTTTCCCTTTTCTTTAAAGTTTCTTTTTAAGAATGCAATGGTTTCATCGACTGCAATGTCTTTGAGGAGTACACTTTAATAATGCACTAGTAATTTACTGAGCACCTGTTCTGTAGCAGGTCCTTGTGACCATCTGTGGGGACAGAGCGGCTTTGGCGTCAGACAGCCTGGGTCAGAATCCCAATTGCAATCACTGTAACCAGCTGTGTAACCTTGGGTCACGTGTGTCCCCACGTGAGGCTGGAGTTCTCATCGCTGAAACCTCTTGGGGCAAGTTAGATATTATTCTCAAGTTCTCGTTCCCTCCTGTAACGGGGTCACACGCCTGTGCTCGTTGCCAGGGGACTCTGCAGTGCCATCCCCTGGAGGGTGCAGAGGATTTCCCCAGCCCACTGAAGCAAGGGCTTGGCCATCCACTTGCTTTGGTCAATTTGTTGGTCAATTAGTGGAGGTGACAAAGCACTGGCTTGCAACGTGGTTGTTTTTTGGCCTGGCTGCTTAAGCTTCTGCCATGTGCTGCAAGACCAGCATGTCCCAGGCAGCTGATGGTGCTAGAAGACAGTCATGGAGCTGAGCTGAATCCACCCTGTGGCCTGGAGCTCGATCAAGCCGACCCACAGAATGAAACAGAATCACCCCGGCTGATCTGCAGACCTATAAGAGAGGAAGAGAAATGTGGCAGGCCGCTGCATCACTGGGGCTGTTTGTTACACAGCAGTATTGCAGCAGAAACCTGACTAATCCACCTATGTTATAAAAGTACCCACTATGCAGGATTGTTGTGTGGATTAAATGAGATATATTTAAAAAAATATATTTAATATGTTAAAATATTTATATTAGAGTCTGGCATGTAGTAATTCTATAAAATATTAGACATTATTAACCAATGCTTTTCTCATGTAAAAATAAATGTATTTCTCAATGTGTAACATGACATGCTGATACATTTATTTAACTTGTTAGAGTTACTTTTTCTTTTCTAAGCCTTGAAACACAGAGTAACTGTGTTACACTGATACGGCTCCTGGCCCGGAATATGGGTTACAGATTTGAAACGTCTCAGCATTGAGACCCTAAAGTCCCTTTAGTTCACTCACACACTCCCGCCCAGTGCAGGAACCTTGCCATCCTGTCCATGTCTGGGGGTTGTTCAGCCTCTGCTTGAATGCTTCTAGTGATGGGGAGCTCCCTGCTTCACATACCAGCCTGTTTAATTTTTCAGTCTTCCTCATAGTGAAGAAAATTCTCTCTCCTTGCCCTGAATCAGGATGACTCTCTTGAGTGGGGCTGGAGATTATTAGTAGATTATTAATAGCAAGCGTACAGGCTCTTGGGTCAGATCTGGGTTGGAATGCTGGGTCCCACACAGTGCTGTGTGACCTTGGGCAAGAGTATTCACCTCTCTGAGCCTCAGTATCCTTCTCTATAAAGTAGGCTAGGAAAGACAGAAAAAACTCCACCTTGCAGGCTGTTGTGAGGGTCAAACGAGAGACACCGGTGGGTTCTCAGCAGAGGAGGCATTCGGAGGCGTGTGTGTGAACTGAGGTTTCCAGGCTGCACTGATTCCCTCTTGCTCTGCAGAGGTTGTTCTCTCGTCTTCCTCTGCCGCTTCATGTTTTCCTTCTCTAATTTTTAACACCACTCACATTTTCCAGGTGGCTCTGGGATGTGGCACAGAGAAGCCGAGGTGCCCCCTGGGGCGGTTGTTTATCGAGCCCTCATGATGTGCCAGGCACCGCCTGGACGCCACAGCAAACTCTCTGCCCTCAAGGGGCCCACATTCCCAGATGAGACAGGAGCCGGGCATTAACCCAACCGAGACGGCATGGAAGGTAAGCATCATGAAGAAAGTCGAGCAGCAGAGAGCACGGGATCGGGGGTCCAGAAGGCCGGGGGATTCATTCTTGGGTTACGCGAGGAGAGATGCCCTCTCTGGAGCCAGGAAGGGGAGAGCCTCTCCCTCTCCCCGCTCCGGCCTGTCTGGCCCATCTGGCGTGTGCTGCTCTGTTCTCAGTTTCTGTTGCCCCTTAGGGATGACGGAAGCAAAGGCTCATAGGTCCAGAGAGGGGAGACCTGGCTGGCGAAGGGACAGGGGACCCTGTCAGCTCTGTCATCCTAAGAACGGCTGCCACTCACTAAGGCGTTTCTGGGCTCCAGGCTCTACACGTGTTTTCTTGTTGATTTGCACCATAAGGTCCATCCTGACACTTTCCCCACTTTACAGAGGAGCTGACAGGGCTCAGCGTGGTGCAGTGACCCACCCATGTCGACACAGGGAGGAGCGGGAGAGGCAAGGTGGGACCCAGGTCTCGGCCTCGGGGGTCGATGCTTGTGGTCTGCTGTAAACGGTGGAACTGGGTGTGGGGCCTGGGCATAGGCGGGGTGCTGGTCGATGTCTCACCCCCAGCTCTCCCAGGAGGAGAAAAGCCCCGCTTTGCAGCCTTTGCTCATTCCCCACGCTGGTCAGCTTCAAGCTATGAATGTTGTGGGGACAAAGTGACGGGACCTGGTGTTGGACTGGACCGAGGGGAGTCTCCAGACCTGCAGCTACAAACATGAGGGTCCCGGGGACGCCGCGGACCCTTGGAATCCTAGCCTGTCATTCCTTTGCAGATGTCCACTGAATTCCTGCAAAGACGTGGCTTGCTCCAGGACGTGGGGGCCTCTGTCCTCACGGTGCCCCCGTCTGGGAGGGCTGGCCTCCAAAGCGGTCACCTGTGATGCCCATAGCAGTGGGCTATCTCCAAGGTCAGGAAAGGGCAGATGGCGCTGTGGTGGGGGGCCGGGCCTCTCAGGGAAGAGCCTGGTGCCAGACATGGGCACACTTGGGTTTGAGTCCCAGCCCTCCACTCACAAGCGCGTGACCTTGGGTGTGACACCCGCCCTCTCTGGGCCTCAGTTTCTCCCTCCGGCAGATGCAGAGGTGTGGCTGACGAGCTCTGAGGTCCTCGAGGCTTGGACCTTCCTCCCTCAAGGCCACGCGCCTGGGAGCCCAACCGGCCTGGCTCCTGGCGGCACGCGCTTCCCTGCCTTCCTCCCGCTGCATTGCTATTTAAAGTGGCGGTGGTTTGGCTCACTCTTTTTTTAAAAACCATTCCCGTACTCGAGCCGAGTTCCACAAGGCCAGCTGTCACCACTAAAAATGTCTGTCGTGTGACAGCCACCAGTGAGGAGGTGGGAGGAGGCAGGAGGCCCCGGAGGGGACCACAGAGTGGCTGGATTTAAAAAAAAAACAACAAAAACCGACACTGCAAGGAGGAAACAAAAGATGGGAGGGGGTTGCTTTTTTCTCTTTCTCCACCCCTCCTTGGCCAGCTCCTTGCTGCTCTGTCGGAGGACCGATGGCAGCAGCAGGCGCACATGGCTGTGGGGACACGGGTGGTGCAGGTCCTGGCAGAGGGGCCAGTCTTTGCTGTTCTCCAGCCCTCAGCCCCTCTCTGTACCGGCCTGGTGAGCACTGTGCCCTCGCAGGGGCCCCTCGCAGCCCCGCATCTTTGCCTCCCCACCATCCTCATCCCACTCCCACGAGGAAACGAGGAAGCGAGCCGGCCGCGGCTGCCGTCACACGCAGGCTGACACAGGGCTTCCCCGGGGAGGGAAGGAAGCGTCTGGTGGGCCCCTCCCAGGTCAGATTCTTCTGTAAGTCACTTCTGTGAGTGAGTGAACGTTCGCGATAAACCCCAGTTGCCCCCATCTTACAGATAGGGGAACTGAGGGTCCCGCGGTAGAGCCCCAGCCCAGGGCAGCACGAGTCGAGTCGGGGTGGGAGCACAGACTCCCGGCCTGGAATGGACGCTCTTGCAATGTCATTGTGAGCAAGTGATCTCTGACCTCAATCTCCCCTGCTGTGAAATGGGGCAGTAACCCAGCGGCTTCCCAAAGATCTCGTGAGGATGAAATAAGACCAGGCACAGCAAGTAGTGGGTCAGGTGGGGTATGGAATGTGCTGGAAGGTCGGGGCTGAGCGAGGATCTGGGGCTGTCAGACTCCAGAGGCCAAGTTCTTTCTCCCTCACGTCTGTAGCCTCTCAGGGCTGCTGAGAGCAGGGCCTGGAGGAGCCCAGGGTGGGTGGGGGTGAGAAGAAGAATTTTGTGTTTCCTCCCTCTCTTCTCAGGGCTTTCCTGGCCTCACTTCTTCCTCCTGCTCACAGAAAGAGGCCCAGGCAAGTCATTCACACTCTAGTAATAATTATAGTAGCTACCATGTATTGAATATCTCCTCTGTGCCAGTAGCTATTCCAGGTGTTTTCCTCTTAAAAAGCTTCGCTCGTCCTTCTGGAAGGTCTGTGTCCGTCTGTTAGAAGGTCTTTTAGACATCCACGCCTTCATTCATTCCACAAACATTTGTTGAGCACCCGTGGCGTGCTGGCTGCAGTCCTGGTGCGGCGTCAATGAGTGTGGACGGTGCGTGGAGGTGCGCACCGCTGGGCGGTGGGAGCAGCTCTGGGACGGGCTTCCGGTGTGCAGCGGGGATCTGTGAAGCCCCTGTGACACAGTGCCGGGACAGGACCTGGCCCTGGGCTCCCAGGGTGACATTCCAATGGGAGGGACACACAATAATCCATCAAATACACACTAAAAATGATGGCAGTTAGTGATAGGAGGATGAATAAAAATAAAGCGGGGAGGGGATGAAGAGCGAGGGAGAGGGGGCGGTTTGGGAACAGCCCGTCAGGGCAGGCCTCTCCAAGAAGGTGAGTATATAGAGCCTTCGCGGGGTTCAAAACCCAGAATTGGTAAAAAGCTATCGAGGGCAGCTCCTCTGCCATCTCTGTCCCTCTTGTGCTTGTCCCCGGGCCCAGTCATCACTGTTTGTAGTTTTGAAAGAATCAGAGCTTCTTTATGCAGATATCAGCAAATACAAATATTCTATTAAACCGAAAAAGGCAGCACGTAATAAGTACCAACATTTGGACTGAGACCTGAAGGAGAAGAGCCCAAACCAGGGAGAGCTCCTGGCAGAGGGAAGGCAAAGAGCCCGGCGCCGGGGGTTGGGCAGGACCGAGGGCACGGACGTGGGCAGGGGTCCAGGCACCCGGGCCAGGGGGCCACGGTGAGGAAGACAGCTGCCGGCCAGGAGGCCACTGCGGGCTGTCAGTCGGGGTGTGGCCCAACGGGACACAGGGTTTCAGGGGATCCCACCGGCTGCTGTGGGGGTGAGGGCAGGCACAGGGAGAGGGCTGGGAGGTCAAGAGTCCTGCACAAGAGCTACAGTCTTTGGGGGGTTTAGAGGGCGCCGGCACACGTGTATTTTCCATTAACAACCTGGGAGGCTGGTGCTATTATTGCCTCCCCTGAGCAGACGAAGGAGCTGTGGCACAGAGAGGTTAATTAGCCTGAGAAAGGTCACACAGGCAGTGAGCAGCAGAGGTGGGACGGAAGCTCAGGTAGTCTGACTGGGGGAGCCTGAGCTTTTTAACACTGCGCTCACTGGCCTCTCCCAGTGGCTGCATGCGGCACCCGCAGAAAGAAAGTCAAAGGCCACCCAGCAGGGAGGGGTTGGGGTGGGACTCACCCTGGAGTCTGGCAGGCTCCAGAGCTGGAGCTCTCCACCAGTACAGGACTGGGCAATGCCGGGCCTGCTGCACTAGGGTCACCTGGCTTGCTGGTCAAATGCAGATTCCTGGGCCTGAGCCCAGACTGGCTGAACCACAGCCTCTGGGATGGGGCCTGGGAACCTGCATTTTTTTGGGAGGAAGATTAGCCCTGAGCTAACATCCCATGCCCATCTTCCTCTACTTTATATGTGGGACACCTACCACAGCACGGCGTGCCAAGTGGTGCCATGTCCGTACCCGGGATCCGAACCGGTGAACACCGGGCCGCCGAAGCAGAATGTGCAAACGTAGCTTCTGCACCACTGGGCCGGCCCCGGAACCTGAATTTTAAACCAGGAGTTACCCCCCTCCCAATCCCCTATTTGCATCCTGAAATCTGAGACACAAGGGGCTTGGGGATGGGGACCCCCCACTCCCCCGACTCAAACCTTCCCCTCTGGGGTCTCGGCACAGCCCAGCGGGCAGAGTTCTGGGACTGACCTTGCCCTCTGTCCGGAAGCTGACCCCTGGTGGTGGGGCCCCCAGCCCTGAGCCGCCCGCCCATGTGACTTGGAGCACGGGCCCCCTTGTCCACCGAGAACGACACTTCTTCTGGCCTCAGCTCTCCCACCACGAATCCTCGGGGCAGGGCCCCCCTGCTCAGCTCTGAGACCCCTCAGCACGGGGCCTGGCACATTGTCGGCCCGGGCAGCATCCTCTGCCGAGAACCAAAGGCTCCAGGGCCCCACGGGAGCACATTCTGGCTCTTGGGCGTGTGCGGGAAGCCTGTCACCAGCTGCCCTGATGACGTTAACATCCGTGACACTCCCTCTACCCCCCACCCACATGCTACTTCTCCTTCGCAGGAGAAAACGCAATGGAGAGCACCCAGCACGGGGCACCCAGGTTCTCAAACAATGCGTCACCTCGTCCCAGATTCTAGTGTGCGGCCCTCTGACACCCCCACTCCCCACTGGCACTCTGGGCCTCAGCCTCTCCTACCGTCTCTGGGGCTCGGAACTCACTGGTGTCTCCTGGCTGAGCTTGCCCGACCCTGCTCCCTTCTCCAACCTCTTGTGGATGATGCTCGATCCAGAGCGGGGGACAGTGGACTCACCGTTGGGGCAGGAGCCAGATGGCCCCACGAGGCTGTGGGTCTCCTCGCAGGGCAGGGCTGGCCTGGACCCAGGCTCTCGGACTCGTGTTCCGGTGCTCCTTCCGTTTCCTCCCGAGTTAACGTTTTGGGCATATGTTCTCTCTAAACCGGGACCAGCCACTCTAGCTCTTTGCAGCTCAGTTTTCTCATCTGTGAAATGGGGTCACAATGTGGCGTCAGCTGCAGGTCACAGTGGGTGGAAAACACCCTGGCGTGGGCCGGGCACTGGGCGAGTGTCAACAAATAGCAGGTTCTCCGGGTGTCAGGGCCTCGGTTCCTAGGGCCCCCCCGGGGGAGAAGGTAACCCGGATCCTCCAGAAGCCCCACACCCCAGGCGGGGTGGCTCGATGTGGTCTGGAGGCCCGGAAGTGGTGAAACCAGCACTGAAACCCAGATCTGCTCACTGGGGGCCTGTATTCCTTACTGTGATCCTAGAATCAGACAGAGCCTCCGCATCCGTTCATTCATTCATTCATTCATTCGGGTGTTTATTGAGTGCATGCTCTGTGCCACTGGAGTGGCCTTGTCTCGGTGGGGACAGGTGGTCCTGAGCCAGCCGCACTCTCCCTTCTGCTGAGGCTCCTGTGTCGTCTGTGTCCCAGGGCCGAGGCCAGGCCTTTGGTTCCATGTCTGGGTGGGTGGCCTCCTGGGAGGTGCCAAGAACTGCCCTCTCATCAGGGCCCTGGTGGCTGCCCCTGAGCCCAGACAGGGTGCCGGGGCCTCTGTCTGTTGGGGGCCCGAGTTAATCTGTCGGTTCCTTTGTGTGCTCATCCGTACCCTCATCACGTCTTCCGTTGTGCATTTATGATCAATATTCTTGCCCCCAAAGTTTCTCAGCACACTGTGCGCGGGGCTGAGAGCGTGTGGGAGCCTGAGCCAGCCCGGGCCCTCTCTGGGGAAAGCAGGGAGGCCTCCAGATGGGGTCTGCACAGGGGACAAGGGCTCTGCGGGGCAGAGAAGGCACCCCAGAGGAGGGGACATCGGGCTCAAGCCTTTTAGGAGGAAGAGGGGACCACACCACTCAGAAGGTGCCCGGGCCTGGGGGCTTTGGGGAGTGGAGGAGGAGGGGGAGGAGGCAGGGCTGGGAGGTGAACAGGGCGCCAGACGAGCCCGGCTCAGGGATTGGCCTAGGAGTCCAGGGGCCCAGAGCTGGTGGCCGTGACAGAGTGGATCAGAGGCCTGCGGGCCCAGAGGAGGCTGCAGGGGCCAGGAGCTGAGGCAGGCCTGGGGCCACCTGGCTCTGAGACGGTCCCTGATGGGGGCCCCTCTGCTGCCTGGGCCTCGGGGCTCACGTGCGGTCCAGCCAGGCCCCTCCGCTGGTCCAGGAGCACCAGCTCATTCTCTGCCTAGATTCACACCTTTGGAGCTTGGTGGGGCAGGCCCGGGAGGCGGCTCGACTGGGAGAGAGGGCGGCCGGGAGCTGCTCGAAACAGACTCAACCCCTCGCCTCTGGGTGCTCCCGAAATCTCGAGATAAATTAGGCAGAATCAAAATCAGACTCTCTTCATCAGGAGAAATTACTCATTTCAAATATTTGCAGCCGCGTGAACTGAAATTTAGTGAGATGAGGACTTAGATGAATAATCTGGGGCCTTTTCAAAGACAGTTTTTACTCAGCAGTTTTCTTGATTCCCGAGCCCCCTCCCCATCAGGAGGCCCCTCCTGTCTTCTCCCCCCCGGCTCTTTCTTTTCACCCCCAATCCTGGCCTATTTCTCCTCCCTTCGGCTCCCTTCTCCTTGATTTCGTTTGCAGATAAATCTGCAAATATTTGCTGAGTGCCTCCTCTTGCCTGGCCCTGAGCTTGGCCTGGGGACACAGCGGTGACAAGACGGTCCGGCCACGGCCCATGTGGAGCAGCCGGGGTTCCTGGGCTCAGGACCTGCCCTGTCCGCAGGCAGCGTGCTCACCCCGTTATCGGCCCTGCGCGGCCCTTCTTCATATTTGCAAACTTCTTTTCCACACTTTTTAAAAAGAAACCCTATATACCCACCTCTCTGGAGGCCCTTTGGAGGCTGGGAGAAAATCTGGAGAATTCTACCCCCTCCCCGACCCCCTTCTTCCTCCGCATTGGCTGTGGCCTTTGGGATGGGCAGCATTTGATGAAAGCCAGGCCTAAGCTCGACCACCCCGGGCAGCTGGAGCCCCGCAGGATGGGCGGGCGCGCTGGGATGCACGCCCTGGAGGGGCGGTGATGGAGAGCAGGAGGGAGACAGAAGGAGGCCCGTCATGCCTTGCTGTTCTTCGAAAGAAGCTTCCGGGCTGGAGGTGGAGGCTCACCGCCTCCTGCCTCCTGGGGTCCTGGGCTGTCGTGTCTGCTCTGCCAGCTGGTGGGGTGGGCAGCGGGGTGCTAGTCCTTTCTTCCTCCTTCAGACCAGGAGGCTGTGTGATATAGGAGGAGGAGGGGAAGGAGGAAGAGGGGGAGAGGGGGAACAAGGGTGAGGATGAGGAGAGAGAAGAGGAAGGATGGAAGGAGAGGGAGCTCGGGCAAGCGAGAGTGAAAAGTGGGGTGCAGGCATGAACCTCACCTGTGAGAAGGCATGGGGCCTGAGTTAGCTGGCACCTGATGGGGAATGGTGGGGTTTAGGGTCTGACTCCCCTGTGGAAACATGGGCATTTGTGCCCCCATGGCTCCGCAGATCTTGCCCTGCAAAGTTTCCCTCACTTCAGGTCCCCTTTTCTTCCCCAGGGCCTTTGCACATGCTGTTTCGTCTCCTAGAATGTGCTTCCTTGACTGGATCAGCTTGGTTGTCCTGGGGGCATCCCAGAGCTTATGTTGCCTGACAGGCAACTGGACAAGCTGGGCTGGGAACAGAAGATGGGAGTGGTCAGTGTGTGGATGGGGCTGCAGCCAGGCACAGAGGGGACCACCAGGAAGGGGTCAGAGGAGTGAGGAGAGCCCCCCCCCCTGGGCCAGAGCCCCAAGGAGCAGATGGTTTGGGGCCCTTCAGAGGAGGAGCAGGTGGTAAAGAAGCAGCCGGACAGGCAGAAGGCAGAGCTTTCATAGTTCGTGGGATCTCGCTCCCTCTCACACACGGAGACGGGGTCTAGGTGGGCACAGAGTGTTGCCCCAGCACCCAGAAGCCCCCAGGTGTCCTTACTGTTCACACCCTTATTCTCCCCTAGACGTAACCCCCATCCTGACTTTTGAAGAAGTCACTTCCCTGCCTTTCTTTAGAGTTTGACGTATCTCTAAATACCTGGGGTCAGGTTTGCCCATTCCTGACGAGGCTGGAGGGTGCTGTCTCCTTCCGCATCTGCGCGGGGTGGGGTGCGGCCCAGCGAGGGCCGCCATCTCTCAAGGGGAAGGAGGAAAAACAAGAAATGCACTCGAGTTTGCATTTCTTCACTATGATTCACTGGTCAAATTCTAGGAACCGATTTTCCAGTGCTAACCGAGGGGGCCCTCGCTGCTTCAGCGCGCCTTCCAGTGGCTGCGTGGTGCCCTCGGGGTGGAGCAGAGAGCCAGCCAGCCGGGCCAGGCGCCCACGCTCCCGGGGCTCCTGGTCCTCCTCCTCCTCCCTCCATCCCACAAATATTTGCTGAGCATCTGCTCTACGTCCGGTGCTGTGCTGGATGCCGGGGGCCAGCAGTGAGGTTGACGGACTGGCCGTCGGCCTCTGCCCCCAGCAATGGGGGAGGCAGACCTTGAACACGTCAGTCCCAAGATAAGTAAATGGAACTGCCATGTGCCCCAGGCGAGGAAGCACAGGGTGCTCAGGCTGCGTGTCACTTGGGGTCCTGGCTTGTCTGGGTGGCAAGGGAAGGTTTACTCGGAGCGAGTCTTAAATGATTAGATGTGCGTGCTAAGCACGTAGCACCCCATGAATGCTAGCTGTTGCTGCCCTGATCCCTTCTTCTGGGGTCTCATTCCTGCAGTGCCCCCAAGGCACCCCAAGCTGGGCTGGTGCTCAGTCTGAAGGCAGAGGGGCCTGCCGCCTTTGTTGCTGGTCCAGGATTCTGGGCAGCGGTGTCTCCTGGGCTCCCTCCCTCTGATCGGAGGGTGAAGCCGGGGCGGCTCTGCCCAGTGATGCTTTTGGAAACTCTCTGAAGTCAATGGTTCAGCTGCAGATTCAACTTGAAATGCCATGTGAATTTTTGGGTCCTTTTGATCTGAAACCAGGGGTTTCCCACTCATGAAGAGGAGGAAGTGGGAGGAGGCAGGGGCTTAAGACAAAGAGAAATGCCTTTTTCAAGGGGAAGCCTGCGATGGGGACGAGGCTTATGGAGGGAACCTAGGGAGCCGGAGTGGGAGGGTCCCCAGCCCCCAGCAGGGGCCTGGCACGGAGCTGGGCTCAGTTACTGTTTGTGAAATGAACGGAGGGAGCGCTCCATTGCCCTTCCCGTCAGGGGGCAACCACAACACAAAAGGACTTTTTCTGACCCTTTTGACTCTTCAATGAAGGCAGGGTGCCAGGATAGGGGAGGACGGCACTGGATTTTCTTTCCACATTGCCTTTAGAAAAAACTCTAGCCCCTGGCGTGATCTTCAGGGCCATTCCTGAGCTGGGCTCCGTTGTCTTCTCTGCTGAGCTGGCACGGAGGCAGGGGCCGCACCGCCCAGGTCTCTGCCGCCCAGTGTGCAACAGGCTGGGCTTTGGCCTAAGGCACTGGGGAGCCATAGATGGATCTTAAGGGAGGACATGTCGTAAGGACATAATGGTATCAGGGTTGCCACATAAAATACAGGACACACAGTTACATTTAAATTTTGGATAAATGATGAATCATTTTTTAGCATCAGTATGTCTCAAATATTGCATGGGGCCTAATTGCACTACAAAATTTATTTGTTGTTTATCTGAAATTCAAATGTAACTAGGCGTCCTACATATCTAGTTGCTAAATCTGGCAACCCCAAATGGAACGACCTTTTTCCAAGCCTTCCCTTGACCTTCTGTGGTCCAGGGTGTGGGGTGCAGACAGGGAAGAGGAGGAGACGGGGGGCCGGCCAGGGGTTCCAGAACTTCCCGGGGGTTGCTCACCACCGTCTTTGACGTCAGGACTTTTCCCAGAAACTGAGGGCAGACGAGAAGGGCGGTGGGGGAGTGGGCATCCTGGGGTGAGGGGTTGGGGGCCTGGAGGACAGGGGTGGGACGTGGTTCTCACAGGGGTGCCAGCGCGGCCAGGACTGACGGAGCGTGAACAGGTGTGAGACGCTCGCCGCAGGCGGGCTTGTCACCTGTCCCCGAGCCCCATGGGACAGGTGCGGGGGCAGCCTGCACTTCAACCACGCTGCCGGGACCCCGACTTGCTGGTCATACGGCTCTAAGTGGCTGAGTGGGGACGGGAGCCCACCCAGGCGGGTCTGACTCCAGGGCCGGGGCCTCCTCCAGCCTTGGGGTTGCCGCTCTGAACTCTAACCCTGACCCCTTGCTGGCCTGGTCGCGGGCTCTGCTTTGCCTTCCGCAGCCCGCCTGCCCTGGCCTGGGCCTCGGTCTGCTGGCATCTTGCCCTCTCAGTGGGGTCTCGCTGACGGTTGGTTGTTTCCCAAGTGTGAACGTGCCGCTGCACAGCCCTGAGGCACTGCCGCGCTGGCAAAGGCTGTCTCTCCAGTTCCTCCATCACAGGGGGCCAGAGACGCCCGCTCTCCCCGGAGAATCACGCTCAGAGTGCGTGTCCATCAAGCACTTAACACGAGTCAGGCCTGGACTTCATTGGAACCCCATTTTACAGATGTGGAAACTGAGGCTCAGAGAGGTGGGGTCAGTGTGTCCTTTGGGTCTCAGTTGAAATGTCATCTCCTTGGGGAAGCCCTCTCCTCCCCCGGGCAGGGTCCCCTGCTACGTGGGTTTTGGCATCCTCCCTTTCTTCATTTGTCGCAATCATGGCTAAGGGGTGAGTGCGTCGTACGTGCTGGGTTTGTGTCTGTCTCCCGCCAGCTGTGACCCCTGTGTCTCGTTGCGGCTGTAACAGCGCCAAGCTCAGCGCTGGGCCTGGGCCAGGAGCCCTCCAACGGCTCATTAAGACGTAAGGGGAGGCTCCAGAAAGGGGGTCCCCTCACAGGCACCCTAGATGGTGAGAGGTTGAAAATCCCTGTGTTGGAGCCCTAACCCCGGTGATGGTATTTGGAGGAGGGACCCTTGAGAGGTAATTAGGGTTGGATGAGGTCTTGAGGGTGGGGCCCTCGGGAGGGGCTCAGTGGCCATGCAAGAGGAGGAGGAGGGAGAGGTCTCTCTCCATGGGAGCGCCCCCAGGCAGGGCCCGGTGAGCACACTCTGCGAGCCAGGAAGTGGGCCCTCACCAGAACCCAGCCGTACTGGCGCCCGGATCTCGACATGCCCCCTCCAGAACTGCAGCCCCACCCCCTCTCCAGCTGTGGTGTTTCATCATGGCAGCCCGAGCTGAGCAAGGCGGCAGGGCGTGGTCAGGCCAGCAGGTGGCCCGGTGGACCAAGGGTTGGAAGTGGGTCACAACTCGGTGTGTTTAAGGACCCACAAGTGCCGTGGGGTGATGCAGAGGGTGCGGGAGAGAGAGGCTGGCGGGGGTGGGGTCCCTCCCAGGTGACCAGGGACCCCGGGATGCGTGTGGACATGGTGTGATTTAGAAATATGCTTAGTTCTGGTTTTAGATAACGTAATGAAAACATTCTCTGTCTAAATGGGAATTTACTCACAACCTGAGATGGCTTCTAGAGATGAAGTCTGCTCGTTGTTGGGAGCTCCTCGTTTGGTGGGGCCTTGTATCCCTTAACGCCTTCCACTGCAGGTATCAGAAACCCTAACTCCTAGGGCCTAAACCATGAGACCATTTAAAGTTTACCCAAAAAGAAGACCAGGGATGGTGTTTACAGGGCTTATTCAGAGACGAGGGCAGGAGAAGGGCCCTGGGTTGCCTCTCTGTGATTCCCATGGCCCATCCTTCATGGTGACAAGATGGCTGCTCAGCTCCAGACATCATCCTCATGGTGACAAGATGGCTGCCACATCTCCAGGCTCCATGTCTTCACTGAACCACATCCCCAAGCGGGAAAGGAGAGGGTGTGTGTGTGACGAGAGGCACAGTGAGGTGGGGAGAGTGTTCTCCTGGGCCTCTCCCCTTTCATCAGGGAGGAAAAGATCTTTTCCCGAAGCCCCCCCGCAGAGTTTGCCTTATATACCTTGGCCAGAACATGGTCCCAAGGCCTCTCCTGGCTGCACAGGAGGCTGGGAAAGTGAGCACATGGGTTTTTTAGCCTCTGCTGGGAGGCAGGCAGGGTGAACTGGCTTGGGAATGACTCGGGAGAGCTGACCTTCAACAGTGGTCAGCGTCCCTTTCTCCAGGATGTGACCCCACTCACCCTTTCAGGCCAATCCCGAATATCGCCTCCTCTGTGAAGCCCACTTCCCCTGGCACTTGGTCATCCCTCCCTCTGTCTCACACCCTGGAGCCCCCGGGCGGAGGGTGGGGACCATCCTGCCATAGGAGTCCCTTCCTTTCGACATGTATATCCCTGAAGAAGAGCTGGGAGGTGACTGTGTGAGTGTCTTACGGACGTGAGTGTTATAACAGGGCCTCTATCCCCCCAAGTGGGAAAACAGAATCCATGGTCTTTTCAGGCATGATCGTCAGATGCCAAGCCCAGGATTCTGTGTTTGTCAGTTCTCTTCACTTTGGCGCACGTCCTGGGGAGGGTGCGATCGGTGGCTCCGGGCGGGCGCACGAGGCTGCCCTTAGTCACCTTACACCAACCAAACCCGCCCGTCCTCCCATTCTGCTCCTGGTTCTGTCCTTGTGTTTTTCAACCCATGTTGATAAAATAAGAGAAAATGGAGCAAAACATTTCGGTAGTTCCCACGGACAGCCATTGCAGTCAGAGAGTGACAAGAGCCACAAACACGGGGATGCCTGAGTGTGGGCTGGGAGCCATGGGAAGCACTTTGCTGGTGCCACACGCCCGTCCACATTTACAGGTGAAGAGATTGAGGCCCAGTGGTCGCGTCGCTTGCCCGAGGCCGCCAGCCCCGGGACTGAGAATTCGCCCTGCTGCTGTGATGGTCCCTTCCGTGCTCTCGCATCTCCCAGCCCCTCGGTGTCTCTGGCCAGTGGGCTGAGAGATGACGTGATGTGTGTCCCCTCTGGGCTGAAGCACGGAAGGACCAGTGCTGACTTCTCTGTTGTCTCTTCTGTTTTTGGTGACGAGAAGGCCACAGTTCCAGGTGGGGAGCTATAAGATGGGGTGCCCTCCTGCCTGGGTCCCTGAGAGACCGCTTGGAGCAGAGCAGCTGCCGTGAGAGGAACTTTCCCCGGGTGGAGCCGCCGAGGTTTGGGATGTTTGTTCCTGCAGCAGAGTCGAGCCTGGCCTGGCTCATGCAACAGTGTCCCACCTCCGAGGGACCCATCGCCCATGTGCAGGGGGCGGGCGAATACGGCTCCACGTCCCCGTGTCTAGGAGCCCCTGGGAGGTGCCCGGTCACCGCTTCCTGGACCCGTCCAAGCAGGGCTGAGCCGCACAGCTGCACAGGATATTCTGGCCCTCACAGATGTGGCCTCCTGTCCACGCCAGGACGTTGGCGGGGCCTGTAGTTGGGGGCTGCCAGAGGCGGCCCCCCTTCTCTGTTGGGCCTTTCTGAACCTGGCAGAGCCACACCGAACCTGGGCACAGCTGGGGTCCCTCCTGTATGCACCCCTCTGGAGCCAGGCACTTCCACAAAAGCCCCAGCTGCTGCTGGCAGGGTGGAGGGACGTCTGTGCCCCATTAGCCCAGGTGCTTCTGCCAGCGCTGGGAGCCAGGCATCACCCCTGGCCAGGGAAGGTCTGCCTGGCAGGGACGCGGTCTGCAGGGAGCTGGCGGCTCTGGGCCTCCCCAGCCTCAGATCTGCCCCTCCCCCCCCCCCCTCTCCCCCCCCGAGGCCCGTTCTCCCTGGGGACATTTCCCCGCCCCCCCCCCCCCCCCCCCGTTGACTTGTCCGTCTGCCGCAGGAGACCGTGGCCCTCAGGGCTGGGACGGTGCCATTCCTAGGGCTGAGCCCTGGCTCTCTACCAGGCACGGAGTGAGTGAGTGGACGCCCCCCCTGCCCGGGAGCTGCACCTGTTTGTTGAGCACCCGCTGCCCACCTGACTGGTCACATACCCGCCACGCTGGGGATCCACCTGTGCCGCCGTTGGCTCCCGCGGTCATCACATGTGCTTGTAAGGCTGCTGTTACTTGTTGGCCCTGTCTTAGCCTGGGTTGCAGAGCTCGGTGAGGACCCAGGTGCAGAGTATCTGTTGGAAGGGCTCCAGGGGGCTGTGTGAGGGGGCGGGAGGGCGAGACAGAGAAGGAGGAAGAGACCATGCAAGGGGCGTCACCACCGCGGGCAGTGGGCCCTCTGAGGGGCACACGGAAAGCCACCCAGCACCGTCCACTTGAACACCCCGACCCCCACTGGTGGAGGGTCGCCTTGGGGGGGCGTGATGTTCCCTGCACCTCCCGCTGTGCCCGCCTCCCCGGGGGCTCCCACCGACATCCTGGTGCTGCCGTGTTGGGGATGGATTCAGAAAGTGAGCTGAAGGATGCACGGGGGGCGCAGGGTTGCGGTGCTGTCTAAGCACGACCGCGTCTGTCCTGGAGCCGCCCTGGGCCAAGAGGCCGGAGGGATGTGAAGTGGGCCCGGGAGGCATTTGATTCAGGCCCCATCCTACAGACAAGCAAACTGAGGCCCAGAGAGGTACCGTCACTTGCCTAGTTCCTACCGTCCCTTGATGGATGTGCAAGTGCTTTGAAGACTGTGGAATTCATTCTTTCGTCCTTCTGAACGGCGTCCCCAGTGCACTTACTCCAGGCCCTTTGCCGCCTGTGGGAAATAATGTGATGACTGAACGATCTCGGGCTGGAGAGGGGTGGGCTCTGAGGTGGGGTGGGGCGGGGGAGGAGGGGGATTGATGGGGGTGGGGAAGCAGGCTGAGGAGAAGGCATGCCCTAAGACAGAGACTTTTCACACCTGCTCTCATTTCATCCTCCGGTCGCCCTATGAAGCATGCACATTATTACCCCCATTTAAGGGGTGAAAAGTGTAAGGCTCAGAAGGATCAGCCACTTGCCCAAGGTCACACAGCTGGCCATGGCTGAGCGGCGTTAGAGCCAGCTCTGTTTGCCCTTGACCATCACAGGGCAGCCGGGACCATGATCCCTGAGGCAGAGGCCACCATGCCCAGCACGGTTCCTGGAACACACTGGAGTGTTAGTGAAATGGTACCTCCTTGGAGTTGGGGTCCCCGTGGCCAGGGGAAGCCAGGGCCCCCCCACCCAAAGCAGCTGCTGGACCCTGGGTCTCCCCAGCAACTTTTGTGCCACTTATGTGGTTCCCCCCAACTCCTTTCCCTGCTCGTCCTCCAAGGAACGAGCAAAGAGGCTGATCTGAGCTCTGTACCTGCAGACACTGTTAGACCAGGACCCAGTTTTGGGGTCCTCCCAATTCTCCCCATCAGAAATTGGGGTTTCTCTTCCGAATGCCAGCAGGGGCTTGACCACGGGGCCCCGTTTCCAGCCCATCTCCCTGCGTCTCTGGTCCTTTCCCTGCCCAGCTAGTGAAATTTTAAACAGGTGCATTCCCGCTGCCCAATTTTCATTAATTGGATCTAAAAGGGTTTCTATTCCTCCCCGAACGCTGATTGATCCCACCGAGGTAAACAGCACCGCCAAAAAGGTTGGGGGGGCTTCCGAGGGAGATGGGGTAACTAATGTCACTTGACATTTACTCAGAGAGAGGGAGGGAGAGATGAGTCACACGCCCTAGTCTCAGCCCACAGATTCTGTAGAAACGAGCAGCCGCGAGGCAGGCAGAGCAGGAGGGCTCCGAGAAGCTTCACTTCCCCCAATTTCATAGGCTTCGGGGACCCCTGGGGGTTCTCTGCTTCCAGGAGGAGAGGGTCTCTGAGTCCTGAAGTGGCTCAGCTCTGGAGGTGGGACCCCTGAGGGCACCAGCAAGGCTGAACTCCCGGCTTCCCTGTTTGTGGCAGGGGGAGCCCCGTACAGACGCATCTCTCTCTGCGGAAGCCCTTTGCGGGCTGGGGGGCCGGAGGGTGTCCAGGGGGTCTGGCAGGAGGGGCTGGGTCCTTGATTTCTCTTAAGAAAAAAGAAAGCTCTGCCAAGCAATCTTTGTTTTTGACTGCCTCAGTTTCCCATCTTGGTACTGCAACATCATCTGGAGTCGGCAGGATGCAGAATTAGGGTCTGGGAACCACAGCCGAAGGGGAAGATGCGGGTGAGCAGACCTGACTCTCTGCGCCAGGATGGACAAGGGGAACCAGCCAGAGCGCTGGCCTCACCGTGGCCACCAACCGCGGTCACCGATTCTGCACAGTACCGGAACTTGATTGGTCCAGCAAGTATCGGCCGTGCACCTGTTGGGCGCCAAGCTGGTCGCCAGGGCCCCGGGAGGGAACAGCCTGCCTGCGCAGCCTCCCTGCCTGGCCTTGCTCTCTCCCATGGCCTCCCATCACCCTGGCTGCCTTCTGGAGCTGTAGAAGCTGTGTCCTGCAGGCCTGTCATCTTCTGGATCTTCTCCTTCCTGCCACCTGCCCTTCAGAGCTGACCCTATTTCCTCCGCTTCTGGGAATCCTTCTGTCTCCTTCTGCTCAGGAGAGTCTCCTTCCTCTGGGTACCAATAGGCTTGAGTTTCTGGACTACCACATGCAAAACTAAGCTCTCCCCCCCGCCCCCAAAACCTGCTCCTCCTCTTGGGTCTCAGTGGGGCCCCTCCAGCCAAGCAGCCCCTTGAGCCAGACCTGGCCTCCTCCCTTGCCTCCTCTCTCAGCTCGTCCCCCATCAACAGTCCATCCATCACCAAGTCCTGCCGGTTCTGCCTCCTCAGCATCTCTCAGACCTGTCCACTCCCCTCCGTCCCCACTGCCGCCGAGCTGGTCCAGGCCACCCTCATCTCAGCTCCTGGCTGGTCTCTCAGCCCCTGACCTGCCCTCTATTCTCCCCTTGGCAGCGGGGCGTCCTTCCACTGTGCACTCGCTCCAGGTGGCAGAAGTCGCCATGGCTCCCGGCTACCTCGGGTGCAGGGGAAGTCAGCTGTCAGTCTAACCGGGGTTCCCCTGAAAGTGAATCTGGGATATTCTCCCTCCTTTGGTTTCTGCAGATGGATTGAGGCATGGATTCTTTTTATTTATTTTTCTGGGGACGCTGGGTATCCTGAATCTATGATTTGGTATCTTTTATCAGTTCTGGAAAATTATCAGCCACCATCTCTTAAACATGGTGTCTACCTGTTTTTCTCTCTTCTAGGGCTCCAGTTAAACTTGCTCTTTTCTACCCTCTCCTTTTCCCCATCTTTGTGTCTCTCTGCAATGCATTCTGGATATTTTCTTTTGACTTATTTTCTTTTGACCTAATTCTTTCTTTGGCTGTATTTACTCCATTCTTAGACTCATCCATCGAGTGTTTTTAACGCTTTATTATTTTGGAATGTAACACACATGCATGAAATGCATAAATTGTAAATATACAGCTTTGCAGAAGAGTGAAAAACAAATGTACAGTTTAATAAATGATTAGAAACCAAACATGTATGGGACTATTACTGACAGGTCAAGAAATAAAGTCTCTGAGTTTTTTTTTTTTAAAGATTGACACCTGAGCTAACATCTGTCACCAATCTTCTTCTTTTTTTAAATTTCTTCTCCCCAAAGCCCCCCAGTACATAGTTGTATATTCTGGTTATAGGTCCTTCTAGCCATGGCATGTGGGGTGCCACCTCAGCGTGGCCTGATGAGCAGTGCCATGTCCGCACCCAGAATCCGAACCTGTGAAACCCTGGGCCGCCGACACGGAGCGCACGGACTAAACCACTCAGCCACGGGGCCGGCCCCTCTCTGAGTTTTAAATTTCAGTTATCGTAACGTTCATTTCTAGAGCTTTGATTTGGGTCTCTGTCAATTTGCTATGTTGCTTTCTACAGTTTTATATTCTCTGGTGATGTTTCATGCTTGTCTTTTTATTTTAAAATGTCATACACATAGCTGTTTTATGCTTATTCCAATATCTGAAACCTTGGTGGGTCGGTTTCTAGTGCTTTTGTTTGCTTTTTCTCATGGTGGCTTCTTTCCTTGTGTGCCGAGCTTTCTTTGTGCATTGGTCGTAGTATTTGAAACATTCAGCACAGGGGTAATTTAGGCATGGGATGACGTTCTCTTCCCCCGGAGAGCAATCTTGTTGTGTCCACACACGCTTGGATGCACCACGTCTGAACTCACCTTCACCCGAGCGTGAGGTCCCTGAAGACCGGAGTCGTTCACACCCAGCTGTGTGTCCTCAGAAGGGCTGGTCCCTGAGGATGCAGCTGTTGGGGTCCCGGCTAATTGTGGGGAGGGTCTCCCATTACTATGGGCCCTGGGCTTTTTTTCTGTCCCCGTTTTCCTTCCCAGCTGGCAAAGGGGAGGCTCCTCCAGTCTTGGACAAGCTCTCTCTGCAAAGAGGTCTCCACGCACACTCCTTTCTCCGAGTTCCTATTTTCTCTTCCAGTTTGGTCTGGAAACTTCCCACTGTCTCGTAAACTTTTAATGCTTTTGCAGATATATCTCCGGCTTGATATTAGATACAGATATTTCAGCTTTCAAAGTTCTCCTCAGCTAGAAGTCTGATCAGAATCACCCAACCCATCCTTCCCAGAGGTCTCAGCTTTCTTTCTAGCAGGAAATCTGGCCACATCGGTCCCCAGCCACGCTCCTCTGCCAATGCACCCTCCTTCTCCCCCTGGTGCTCTCTGCTTCAGCCACGCTGAGTTGTTCTGGTCCCTGGAGGCTGCACTCACCTCTGGGTGTACGCAGGTGCTGTCTGGTTCCTTCAGGCTGAGATGCTTTTCCCTATCTCTTGGCCTGGCTAAGTTCTGTTTGCCGTCTAAGTCCCAGGTTAGACATCACCTCCTCCAGGAAGCCTTCCTTGACTGTCCCACTCTGGGCTCCCACCGTGCCCTGTACATCCCCCATCACAGCACTGACCACATTGGACTGTAATTACCTGCTTCCCCGCCTGTCACTCCAGGTAGGGGTTGGTTTATTTGTTTGTTTGTGAGGAAGACTGGCCCTGAGCTAACATCTGTGCCAATCTCCCTCTATTTTGTATGTGGGATGTCTCCACAGCATGGCTTGATGAGTGGTATGTAGGTCTGCTCCTGGGATCCGAACCTGCGAACCCCAGGCCGCTGAAGCAGAGCGTACGAACTTAACCACTACACCACCAGACCGGCCCCCTGCCTGTCACTCCATTAGACTGTGGGCTCAGTCAATATCTTGAATGAATGAATGAATGGATGGATGGATGAACGAATGGATGGACAGATGATGAGGGATGAATACCTGGCTTCTCACTCCTGCCCTGACATTGTCAACTGTTCTGGTTCTTTGGGGACCCATCTCCTGCCCCCCAACTGAACTGGTAGTGCCTGGACAGAGGGGCTGTCCTTTCCTTGCCCCCTCCACCTCACCTGCCCAGTCCTCTGCACAGAGTGGCTCCAGGCTCCTTGCAGGACACACCCCCTTGGAGGCTCAAGCCTGCTCCCTGGCCCCTAAATCAAGAACTGGCCTGTAGGTCCCAGGAATAGGAGAACCTACCAGAAGGGGCAGTTTTAATTCAACCTACAGGAACCCTATTTCATGTGAAGTTCACTCCTGTGCATGCAAATTGCAAAACCTGCTGCTAAGACAAAGCGGGGCCGGGGCCGACCAGTCCAGCGACGGTGTCCGAGGGCTCTGGGGCTCTGACTCGGATTAGAATCCCTGATTGTGGGGCCTGAGGAAACAATGTAACCATTTACTGCCTCAGTCTACACAGCTGTAAGATGGTGAAACCGCATTATTTATCTCAGAGCCGTAATGGGGGCCGGCGGACGGAACTCTTGCTAGATCCTATTGACTGTCTTTCTGTACGGCCGGTCCCCCTCTGTGTCCCTTCCTGCCCCGCTGCCTTTGCCGACACTGTGCCCCTTTCGGGAACGCCCTCTCCCTTCCCTTCCCGAGACACATCGCCTCGTCCTTCAGGGCGAGGCTCCACCTCCACAGGAGACCTCATGCTGACCGCCTGGTCCCTGCAGGCCTTTGCTGGCATCATCCTCCAGATGCGAGGAGCAGCTGGGTGGGGTGGAGCATCGCCGTCCACTTAGGGCATCGATTGAGCACCTGCTGTGTGCAGGGCCCTGTGCTGGGGACACAGCAATGAGTGAGAACCGCAAGGCCCTGTTACCTTGTTCCTGGGGTTTGTCCCAGACCCAGCGGCAGGACAAGAGCTCCGATAAAAGCCCTTTGCTTGTCTGGCCTCTTGGTGGATCCCATCTCACCTGGCTGTCAATAGGAGGAGGGTGGTGACACCGGGGGCGGCATGGCAAAGAAGCACATTTTCCTCCTGGGATTGGCAGGAGTGACGGTGAGGTTCCCATATATTGTAAGTGCTTTAAAATATTTAAAGTGCTTTCCCTACATTCTCATACCTGGTCTCAGTTACGGAGGGCAGGGTGGGCTGATCATTTTAGAGATGAAAGAGACCCAAGATCAGAAAGGGACAGCGACTGCCCAAGGTCACACAGCCAGCTGGCTTCACCTGACTGGGCGTCACAGCCTGAGAGCCCTCCTCCACAGATCCCTGGATGGACTATCTTTTCCCTCCCGGGAATCGCATCTGCTGAGGCTGCAGAGCGGACACGGCCCCCTGAGGGCCGGAGATGTGGTCTGCACAGCGAGTGAGGAGGCTCAAGGAGGCTGAGATGGAGCAGGAGGCTGCAAAAATGGAGACAAGGCGAGACTTTTGAGAGGCATCTAGAAGTCGGGTGGACCTGGCAACAGGCTGGACACGGGGGCTGTGGGGCAGGGGTGACAGCTGGGAGGCTGACGGGGTCATTTGCAGAGCGAGGAGCCCAGGAGGACGACTGGGTCTGATGGGGGCGCAGGAGGGCGGGGCAGAGAGGAATCGGGTTTTGACCAAGGTACATCTGGGGCACCCACACGGGCCTGGGATTTAGGGGCGAGCGATGGCCGTTGAACCCCCTCCCCACCTCCAGCCTCCAGCAACCTCGGGCCTTAGGGCCCGTTCCTCGGGGTCTCAGGGACGCGCAGACCTCGTTTCCCTCCCAGCAGCTTCCCTGAAGGAAAACACGTGGGGACTCGGTTGAACCTTGGAATGAATTTCCTTCGAAGCGGAGCCCGAGTGTCTGATGAGGTGGGACTTTCGTAAGAAGATAACTTAATCACACTCTGACTCCGGGAGCCGGCGGTGCAGCCCGGCTCGTGGGGGCGCTCCGAGGGCCACCCTTGGTCCCTGGCCGGCCCTGCTGGGCAGCGCGTTTGGTTGGCCGGCGCTCTTCCATCCATCTTGGAGTTCCAGACAATCGCGGCCAGAGGGGAGACGACGCAGGGATGCAGACGGCCCTCGCCTGCCAGCAGCAGCAGCCCCGGATGTCAATTGCTCCCTGGAGGAGGAGGCCTCTGCAGCTCGCCCGACCGGCACCTGAATCCGTCCGGCAGGTTTTCCTCCCCCCACGCGGCCGGAGCTTGAGTCTTTGGGTCCTCGGGGCCTAGAACACAGCTGGCCCACGCCCAGCCTCTGCGGGGGTGGAACGAATGAATGATTTCCCGTTTGTCTCAAAGCCAGGCTGGGACCCTGCTTCTTTGTGTCCAACTGGAGGGGTGGACAGCTGCTGACCATCCACCCTCCCACCATCACAAAGCCTTCCAGGCAGGACTGTGGTGGGAATGAAATGCGACAATCTGTGCTGCACCTTTGGCCCGGATCTGGACACGCCAAGTGCTCACCCGTGTCTGCTGGTGGTATTGTTTGGGGGTTTACTCCCCTACCTTGATTTCAGTGAAACTTCCCATGGACTGTGTTGCAACTGTGCCTCAGTTCCCCCTCAGCAAGAGAAGAACATGGGGTACCCCCCAACTAGGCATGGGAGGACTCCCATGGCCCACAGACGCGGGTTAGTGAATGCGTGGGTGTGACAGAGAAGCGGGTTTTCCTGCTGGGATGTGCAGGATGGTGATAACATTTGTGCACGTTGTAAAGTGCTTTAAAATAGATTAAGGGGCCGCCCCGTGGCCTAGTGGTTAAGTTTGGTGAGCTCCACTTCGGCAGCCTGTGTTCGGTTCCTGGGCTCAGACCTACACCACTCGTCAGCCATGCTGTGGTGGTGTCCCACATACAAAATAGAGGAAGACTGGCACAGATGTTAGCTCAGGGCCAATCTTCCTCAGCAAAAAAAAAGGCTAAATGCTTCCTCTACATTCTCATACCTGGTCTCAGTTATGGAGGACAGGGTGGGGTGGATCATTTTACCAACCCAAGTCCAGAGAGGGACTGTGACTGCCCAAGGTCACACAGCTAGTTGGTGGACTAGAAGCCATGAATCCTCCCCACCTCCCCCACTGATGGGGCAGCAAGTAAGAGAGGACAAGGAGAGGGTTCGCCTGCCTTTCCAGCTGCCCTGCCATCCTTGTTGGGGGTCGACATGGACCGAAGCTCTGGATGTGTCTCTGGCCCGGAATGGAGTCAAGAACTCTGCTCTAGGATTCAACCATCACTCTGGACAGAGACCTGGGGCCGTCGCTGCTCCTCTCTCTTCCTCCGCCTACATCTAGACCACAGGCCAGTGGCTCTATCCTCATCAGTCCACATCTCTCTGCACGTCTTGGTGGCCCCCATCCAGGTGGTCATCACCACACCCCTCGGGAAGGCTCCATAGAGTGGTGCAAGGAATTGTCTTAAGCGGACAATGGAGCGTGTCTTGTACCTGCTGAAACCTCCCACAGCCTCTGTCCCCCTCCTACTTTCGGCCTGGGCTCCCCGGCCTGCACGGTCTGGCCTGACCCTCCTGGCCTCATCCCCCTGACCCGGACCCCTGGTCACTGCCCTGCAGCCACACCAGCCTTTTGTCCGGCCTCCACTTCAGGGCTACGTGCTGATCCCACCTGAAATGCTTTTCCATGCACTCCACATGGCGGGCTCCTTCTCAACCTTGAGATCTCCGTTTGAATGTCGGCTCCTCAGAGGGTCCCTCCCTGATCAGTGTACTTAGGGTAGGGCCTTCCTGTTACTTTCCTCTCTGTCTTGTCGCCCCCAGTGTCTACTGCCTTCTGTGACCCTCCTTTATTCTCTTCCTTCTTCCTTCTCTTGTTCAGGGCCTGCCTCTCCTGCTGGGGAGCATCCTCCAGGGAGGCAGGGACCGGGGGAATCTGTCATCATTGTGCATCTGCCCCCTTGCACAGGCCAGGCACTTAGCAGCTGCTCGATGCATATCTTTTAGATAAAGAAACACATTTGTCCATGAAGTAGTGATAACACGTACTCATGGGGTTGTTCTGAGCTTTCGGGGGACCGTGCCCCAAAACACTAGGTCTTCAGCTCGCAGCACAGAGTAGGGGCTTAAAGACGGTGGCTCGTGTCACCCGCCCTGGGCTGGGAGCTCCTGGATGCGGGGACCTGAGTCCCAAGTCCCCAGCGCCCTGGCACGGCTCGGCAGGAGGTCAGCTAAATGCCTGGAGGAGAGATGTGCAGGACAGAGGAATCGTTCGGAGTCATTGTGCCCGGATTGTTTTTGTTCCTTAGGAACTCCCACCCTCCCCGCTGAGAGGGGAGTGACTTTGAGGGTGAGGAACAAGGAGAGAATGATCCAGAAAGAAGGGGCTCCACCACAAGCAGATGGGGCAAGGGCTTCGGAGGGTTTCCAGCTCTGTAGGGCCCAGAGCTGTGGGAGGTTCTGGTTCCTGTCTGGGCAGCAGATTCACAAAGATTTCCCCGGTGTCCACAACTTACAAAGGGAGTTTAACAGAAGGAAATGTTAACTTCTGCATTTTGGCTCCAAGAGTCAGTTGCAGGATGGGGGACAGGGAACCGTAAGGCACTTTTCTGGAAGCTCTGGGGTCTTGGGTTGGCTACCGAGCAGTACGGGCCCCCAGAGGTAGCATATGGCCCCTCAGCTCCTGAGAGCCACCCAGGGTGGGGTCTCTGTGGGTGCTTGGGATCAGAACTGTAGATCCTTAGGGCCCCATGCAGCGCTCCCGCCACCAATGTGCGTTCTGCTTTGCCATCCTGTCCTTCTGGGGGCACTTTGGGACATTTGCCTGGGCCTCCTCCTCCTTGTCAAGGTGACTTCTTGAGCTTTCTGACTTGGCTGGTGCCTGGGGAGAGGGATGTGGCCCAGTAGCTGAGAGCAATGAGCCAAGTCAGAGTCCTGTCTCCACCTTTTACGAGCTACGGGACCTTAGACAATTGCTCCACGTCTCTGGCTCTCTATTTTCTCTTCTGTAAAGTGGGGATGGTAATGATGGGTTTCTTCCCAATGTGGTGAGCATTCCATGAGGCACCGTCTCTGGAGCACCTGGCATGGAGCTGCACTGGGGCCACTGGCTGCCTTCTGAGCTGATGCGACTCCTCTTCTGGTACAGGAAGCAGTGGGGGGCTTTCTCTCCGAAGCTGGGCCCCACGTGGTGAGGAGTGCAGCGTGCACAGGAACTCAGGAGTCCTGTGGGACTGGGAATCACCATCAACAGCTAGACATTCAGAAAGGCAATTTCTCCTCTGGGGATGCTGGAACAACTGCCATCGGTATAAATGGCAGTAAGAGTAACAATGACAATCATAAAGGCAATAATAACCAGAATGTATGGAGCACCAAGAATGTGCTTTATGCTGTGCTGAGCACCTTACAAGAATGATCCCATGTCATCCTTACCATGGCCCTGGGAGGTGGATTTTGTCACTATCCCTATTTTACAAACAGGGAAATTCATGCTCAGGGAGCTCACATGACTTGCCCAAGGTCACCCTGTTGGCACACAGGGTTGGGGAGGGGCAGGCTTGAACCTGGAAGTCCAGTTCCCAAGTCCATGCCCTTGACCTCTCCGCCTGGCTGCCTCCTTTGTGTCCATCTTCTCCTTCCCACATGAGCTGTGTCAACTGTTCCCATTTCCTTCTCCCGTGGGTATTCTGCCCCACTGCAGGATGGGAGGCAAAGGGGTGTGTGGTAAGATTGCAGGGAACCGAGCATTGGTGGTGTCCTCCGAGGCTGTGACACTGAGTTTGCCACATTTGTTCTGCCTGGTAAAGGGTTCTCTGAGGCTGTGGGGGTGACGGGGACAGGGCCTGCCGGAAGTGGGGCTTGGGGTTCCCTGCGGGAATTGACTCATCCCAGATCACCCAGACCCTGGAAGCCCATGTGGAGTTTTGACAGCTCTTTGAACGTCCTCCCCACAGGCCCCCCTGACCAGGCCACATTTCTGTCCTAGAGCTAGAAAGACAGTCACGGCTTTGGAGTCCCTCACATCTGGATTAAAATTCTGCCTGTGTGCATCTATGAAAAACCCAAAGCTAACATTATAATTAATGGTAAAAGACTGAAAGCTTTTGCCCATAAGACCAAGTACAAGACAAGGATGCCCACTCTCGCCACTCTTATTCAACATTGTACTGGAGGTTCTAGCTAAGGCAATTAGATAAGAAAAAGAAAGAAAAGTCATCAATATTAGGAAGAAAAAAGTAAAACTATCTCCATTTGCAGATGACATGATGTTGTGTATAGAAACTCATAAGGATTTTACTAAAGAAACCATGTTGGAACAAATAAATGAGTTAAGCAAGGTTGCAGGCTATAAGATCAACATACAAAAATCAATTGTATTTCCAAATTCCAGTTGGCTTTTTTTGCAGAAATTAACAAGCTGATCCTAAAATTTATACAGAAATGTGAGAGACCCAGAATGGCCAGATGATCTTGAAAAAGAACAACAAAATCACACCTTCCGATTTCAAACCTTACCACACAGATTCAGGGATCAAGACTGTGCGGCACTGGCATAAGGACAGCCCATAGATCAATGGAGCGGAATTAGGAGTCCAGAAATAAATCCACACCTTTGTGTTCAAATGATTTTTGACAAGGGTGCCAAGATCGTTTAATGGAGAAAGAATAGTCTTTTCAACAAGTGGTGTGGACGACTGGGTACCCACATCGAAAGAAAGAAGTTGATCCCTACCTCACACCACATACAAAAGCTGGCTCAAAATAGATCACAACTCAGAATGGACCATAAATGCAGGAGCAAAAACTATAAATCTCTTAGCATAAAACATAGAAGTAGATCTTTGTGACCTTGGATAGGCATATGACACCAAAAACAAAGGGACAAAAGTATAAATAGATAAATAGGACTTCATCAAAGTTTAAAACTTCATGCTTCAAAGGACACCAGGAAAGTGAAAAGACAGCCCACAGAATGGGAGGAAAGTTTTGTGAATCATGTATCTGATAAGGGGCTTGTGTCCAGAATATATATAGAACTCTTATGATTCAATTATTATTTATAATAATAAAGGACAAATAAACCAATTAAAAATGGGCAAAGAGTCTCAATAGATATTCTTCCAAAGAAGACGTACAAATTGCAATAAGCACCTGAAAAGATCTCGACGCCATCAGTCATTAGGAAAGCGCAAATCAAAACCACAAGGAGATCCCAACTCACCCCCATCAGGACAGCTGAAATAAAAAAGATGGACAACAACCAGTGTTGGTGAGGAAGTGGGGAAACCGGAACCTTCATACACTGCTGGTAGGATTATAAAATGGTGGAGTTACTTTGGAAAACAGTTTGGTGTTTCCTCAAAATGGTCAACATAGAGTTACATGTGACCCAGTAATTCCACTCCTATGTATGTACACCCAAGAGAATTGAAAATTTATATTCCCACAAACACTTGTACACAGATGTTCATAGCAGCATTAGTCATAAAGCCAAAAAGTGGAACCAATCCCAACGTCCATCAACTGATGGATGGATAAACAAAATATGGTGTATTCATACAATGAATACGACTTGGCAATAAAAGGAAGTACTGGTCTATGCCATGACATGGATGAACCTTGGAAATATTACCCTAAGTGAAAGAAGGCAGTCACAAAAGGCCACATATTTTATGATTCCATTTATATGAAATGTCCGGAACAGGCAAATCCACAGGGACAGAAAGCAGATTAGTGGTTGCCAAGGACTGACCCCTAACGGATAGAGGGTTTCTTTTTGGGGTGACGGGAATGTTCTGAAGTTGGAGAGCAGTGATGGTTGCACAACTCTGTGAAGATACCAAAAAACACCGAATTGCACACTTGGAGGGTGAATTTTATGGCATGTGAATTATACCTCAGTAAACCAGTTATTTAAAAAGGGAGGAAGCTGAATTTCTAGTTCAGAGGAAATACAGGGATAGAGAAACAAGTTCAACGACACCAGGAGGAAACAGACAAATCCAGGATGTGGACATTGGCCAGGACAAGCGACTCAGTCTTTTCAAGAAGTCAACGGCATGAAAATAAAATTTTAAGAAAGTAATAGACCCTAACAACCGAATGCCATGTGTAGACCTTACAGGGATCCTAACAGAAACAAATCGCCTAGAGGAGGCACTGATGAGTCGGGAAAATTAGAGGATGCCCTGGGAATTAGATGGCGCCACGGAGTTGCCGTTCATTTTGCCGGGTGATAATGGGGTTACGGTTATACGAGAACACGTCCGTCTATTCAGAGGAACACTGAAATGTGCTGGGAGATGAAATGACATGTCCAAGATTAGCTGTAAATTTGCTTCAATGGCAACGACAACAAAATAATTGAGGAGGATCAATAAAACAGGTAAAAAATGGCGTAATCTCAAAAACTATTGATTTGAAGGATGAGGATTTATTAGACTCTCCTCTTTACTTTTGTATCCATTTGGAAATGTTTCTAATCGAAACGCTTTTAATGTTTAAAAAAAAATCCTGCCTGTGCAGCCTCAGGTTAGCCACTTGTCTGAAGCTGGGTTGGCACATCTGTGAAACGGGGGTGGTACCCGTCCCATTTTGCAGAGGAGGAGACTGAGGCTCAGAGAGGTGGCCCGACCTGCCCAGGCCTTCCGGAGGCACAGGAGGAGCCAGTCACAGAATCCCAACCTAGCCGTCTCTAAACCCCGGCTCTCAGCTCCTTGCTTCCCTGTAGACGTGGGGGCTGCCCTCAGCGGTTGTCGCCTCTGGGGTGTGCGTGTGTGTGTGCTGGTGTCACCTCAGGGCCGTCCTGTGGTGGAGTCTGTTTTCTTTCTTGAGTGGGCACAGTGGACACTGGGACGTCCTTCAGGTCAGCCGCAGCTCTTACACAGGCCCCTCAGTCCACCCTGCCCTCGGTCACCCTCTGCCCCCAACGCCGGATGTCCAGGAGCCAGGTTCAGCGGCTCAGGCAGCGGACAATGGGCCCTTTGGAGGCCGGGCCAGGGCCTGGGCCTTGGCGGTGGGCTGTGCCTGAGGCCGCCACAGAAGGCCGCTTGTGGCCAGCCACGGCTGCAGCCAGAAATAGGTCCTGCCAGGTGCGAGCTCCTGAGGGCCGTGCTCTGGGCTCTGCCTGGGCACGGGGTATTTGTGGAGCTGAGGGGAGGGGCCCTTCGTCTGGAAAGTAGGTCTATTTTGGGTCCTTTGGGAAGCGAGGAAGAAAATGGAGGGGCCAGCCAGGTGGCGCAGCAGTTAAGTGCGCACGTTCAGCTTTGCTGGCCCAGGGTTCACCGGTTCAGATCCTGAGTGCGGACATAGCACTGCTTGGCACGCCATGCTGTGGTAGGCATCCCACATATGAAGCAGAGGAAGATGGGCATGGATGTTAGCTCAGGGCCAGGCTTCCTCAGCAAAAAGGGGAGGATTGGCAGCAGATGTTAGCTCAGGGCTAATCTTCCTCAAAATAAATAAATAAATAAAAGGACCCCGGCCCTCAGCCCACCCCTTTAGTGCAGAGGAGGGAGCTCTGGGTTGTGGGTCCCCCTGGGTTTAAATCCTGGCTCTGTCCCTCACAGCCATGGGGCCTGCATGCCATGTGGCCAGTCATTGCCCTCTCTGAGCCTCACCTTGCTCCTCTGTATGATGGGGACAAGTCACGAAAGTCCTTCATGGGGTTGTAAGGATTCTTGGTGATGTGTGCACAGCACCTGAGACAGTCTGTGCTCATAATGGGCCTGTTATTAAACAGCTTCCACTCCCTTCCCTGGGGGGCTGTTCCTGAGGCTGGGGTCTTGCCTGGCCCCAGGGTGGGCACTGTGGGCCCTGTGGGCCCTGGAAGGTGGCTTGGGGCACACATTTGCATCACCGCTGTTGGAGGGGATCAAAGCCCTGGAGGCCTGGCTGAGGCGTGCAAGCCCCCTGCGGCTGGGCAGCCTCCACCCTCCTCCCCACCCAGCCCGGCTCCCTGGGCATCCTGCAGCCTCCCCAGGCTTGCTCTGGATCGCAGCCTCCGCTGTCCTCCCGTCATGCCCCAGGGCCCTGCAGGAGTCGTGCTCAGAGCTGGCAGTGGGAGGGCTTTCAGACGCTTTTCTTGCACGACTTCCACATCTGCCTCTCTTTGCCCAGAGCAGGATGTTGGGGGCCGCTGACTAGGAGTCTGCAAGTGTAGGCCTGTGCTTCCCAGACAGATGCAGACCCAGGTTCAAATCCGTCACCGGGCAGCGGGGGTCCCTTGGAGAGGGAGAGATGGGAGTCGTGCGTATCTATTTCTTCTGGAAGCCGGGGACCAGGTCTCCCCCCTCCCGCCCCCTGTATGTCCTTGAAGCTATTTTTATGTGTTGCTGGAGACCAGAACTGCAGCCAGAGCCAAAAGCACTGGGAGGTTTCCCGTGCGCCTCGGGGCTTGCCCAGGGGAGCATGGGCCATTCCCAGCAGACTGGTGGAGCCAGTCCACATGCTCCACTGGGTGGGCGAGGGAGCCTGGTCCCCCTGTGCCCTGTGAGCATGGAGGTCATTATTGGCAGAGCCCTGGCTGGCTGGCTCCAAAGTGAGGAACAAGGACTTAGAGAGACTGTGGTGAGGATGCAATTGTCCTGGAGGCCTTGAGGCCTGCGTGAAAATCCACAATGTTCATGAGGTTCAATAATCCATTCATTCATTCATTCATTCATTCATTCATTACTGACCTCTTCACTCAGCATGTTTTCAGCCAGGATCTTCTAGGTGCTGGTGGGGGGTCACCCACAAAACACACACAGCCCCGCTGCCACGGAGCTCCCAAATCAGACTGCTTCACTCCCACGATCAAAACCCTCCCCCGGCTCCCGGCGCCCACTGGAGATGGCGCAATCTGCATACTGTGACAGGTCACAGGCACGTTCCCCACTCAGCCAGGCCTCGTCATGGAGGATCTGGACCATGCCTGCTCCGCTCTTCCTTCTGCCCTCTGCAGAGAGCTCTCTTTCCCTGTCTGGTTCCAGGGAGAGGCAGGAATGCAGAGCAGGGGGAAGGGGCAGAGGTGTGCACTTGCTGGGTCCGTTCTGGGCTGTTCTTACTGGGGGCTCTGCGAAGTGGGGAGAACAAAGGGAACAAAGAACTGGAGTCCCTGAGGCTGAGCGAGCTGTGTGAGGAAGATCTCAATGAGCAGAGGGAAAACAGGAAAGTCATGCTGGGAGTGAGGGGGTGGGGTGGGGGCCGTAAGTCAGGGCTTCTGGAGCAGAACAGGAGACAAGAGCCGCGCAGGGTGAGGTGAGGGGCTGAGAAGTGATGCTGAGGAGTAGAAACTGGACCCACCTTGATATTCTTCGCAAGACAAAAAATATTGGAAATCCCCATAAATAACATGTGGTTGCTGTCCTAAGCTGCTCTTAATGAGACCCTGCAGGGGCTGGGCGACGTGGGCCCCTGGCGTGACTTGGGTTACATTTATGTGGCTTGCAAGGCTTTCTGTGGTCTGTGGGCCACCCAACTTTTTACCTTTATCACTCATGTTTTCACTTTTTCCCTCCCCCAACTCCTTACCCGAACCCCACCTTCCAGCCCGGTCTGTCTCCTTTGACCTCACCCCAGCCTTGCTGTGACTCCTGCCAGAACCCTCTCCACCCCTACACCTCAGCTGTTTCAGAGTATTTGGTCTCCTGGGCTCTCTGTTCCCCTCCCTTGGCCACCGGCTTGACATGCACAGACTATTTCCCTCTTGTTTCCTATACTGGAACGATTTTTAGTGCAGTCTTAGAGAGAAGAACATAAAATTAGTGCACAGGTGAGTTTTACCAGTCTGTTCACACCTAGCACAACACACAGACAAATAACGATAATATCCAGGGAAGTGATGTGGCCTGGACACTCTGATTTTCTGGTTCATAATAAACCACAGTAATTAATTCATTAAAAATATGCACTGGGCACCTACTATGTCCCAGATGTTCTGTTGGATGCTAGTGATGTAAGTATACTTAATGGAGCTCCAGTCTACAGTCCAAACACTAACACAACGCCAACCCTAACCCTAATGCCAACCCTACTCCTGAACCCAACCCCAACCCTATCCTGGCCCCCACCCAATACCAACTCTACTCCTAACCAAAACCCAACCCTAACCAAACTCAACATCCAACCCCAAACCCAACCACAGCCCCAAACCCAACCTTAACCAAACTCAACATCTAACCCCAAACCCAACCATAACTCCAAACTCAACCCTAACCAAACTCAACATCTAACCCCAAACCCAACCATAACTCCAAACTCAACCCTAACCAAACTCAACATCTAACCCCAAACCCAACCACAGCCCCAAACCCAACCCTAACCAAACTCAACATCTAACCCCAAACCCAACCACAGCCCCAAACCCAACCCCAACCAAGCTCAACATTTAACCCCAAACCCAACGCCAACCAAACTCAACATCTAACCCCAAACCCAACCCCAACCCTAATTCTAACCTTTGTGTCAAAAATCTTTCAGTAAGCGTGTGTCTCCTTTTCTGTCGCAGTCAGTGGAGCGAGCTGAGTAATAACGAAGCTCGTCTGATTGTGGATCACGCAGTGCCTTCAGACTGGAGGGTAGGAGGCAAGTGAGAGCAGGTAAATACTGGCTGAATTCAGGGGATAACTCTGAAAAACGGGCATATATTTTAATGTAAATCCCATGAGCCTATGTTGTGGCCATTTACTAAAATCAAGACCTTAGTTTGAGCCTGTCTGACTAGTCAGTGCCCACCGACTCCTCCTTCGCTGGCCTCTGGGCCACACAGACCCTCTCCTTCTGTGGATGCCCCGAGCCTCAAGGCGCCCACATGCTGTTCCCTCTGCCTGCAATACTTTTCCTCCCCTGCTCACCAGGCTGACTCCTGCTCAGTCCTGAGGCTCCTCTGAAACATCACTTCCTCAGGGAGGCCCACCCTGCCTGCCCTCTCCTCCAGACTCATTTCTATTTCCTCCATGCTTCTGGCTCCTGTACTGTCCTTGCAGGGCATTTATGGATATTTGTGGCCACGTGTCTGTTTGCGTGTTTACTTCTTTAATGTCTGTCTCTCCAGCCAGACAGTGACCTCTTTCAGGGCAGGGACTGTGTTTTGTTCCCTGCCGTAGCCCCAGGACTCAGCACGGCGCCTGGCACACAGCAGACCCACAAAACACTTTGTGGAATGAACGAATGAACGAATGAATGAATAAATGCATTTTTCATTTTTTATAAAAGTGAAAGAAAGATTCCAGCTCATTGCAGCTCCTGGCTGGGGGATGTGTGTCCCTGGTCCTGCGCCGAGCCCTGGGGAAGCCAGCAGAGAGGGCCACGTCTCTCCCAGTGCGGTCTGCCGTCATTTCTGCTTCCACCAAACTCTTCCGGGCTTACATGGAAACAGACAGAGGTGTTTGAGAATCCACTTCCTCATTTCAGATTCTCCGCCACACTGAGAGGGAGGTGGGCAGGCTTCCCCCTCACTGTCTTACAAGATGCTTTTGCCCAGAGAGGTAAAAACGTGTGTACGGGTCACCTGCCTGGTCAGCAACAGCGCTGACCCCGTTTCTTGGTCCCCGGCCATTGGCATGGAACTTTCCTTTCCTTCTGGCCCTGCCCCCAGAGGTGCTCAGCTCTGTGTCCGCCTCCAGGAACTAGCTGCCTGGCTGCTGCCATGGGGACCCAGATAGACACCAGGCCCATCTTCCCATTTTGTTGACAGGCACGTTGAGGCCTCGCTGAAACTAGCCTTGGGCAAGTGAGTCAGAAGTCAGCACCCTGGGAGCCCCCAGCTAGAGAGTGGATTCTGCACGCCCAAATGGGGTCCTCCTTTCTAGAGGGTCAGGAAAAGGACCTTAGTCATAAGGTTCACTGCTCTTTTTTTTTTTTTTTTTTTTTAAATTTTATTATTTCCTTTTTCTCCCCAAAGCCCCCCGGTACATAGTTGTATATTCTTCGTTGTGGGTTCTTCTAGTTGTGGTATGTGGGACGCTGCCTCAGCGTGGTCTGATGAGCAGTGCCATGTCCGCGCCCAGGATTCGAACCAACGAAACACTGGGCCGCCTGCAGCGGAGCGCGCGAACTTAACCACTCGGCCACGGGGCCAGCCCCAAGGTTCACTGCTCTTGACTGAGCACCAACTGGGGCCAGGCCTGGGCGAATTGCTTTACAATTACTGAATTACTGCTGGAGCTTTACAGTTACTGAATTTACCAGATGAGGAAACTGAGGCACAGAAAGGTTCAGTCACTCGCGCAAGGCACACAGCTAGTAAGTGGTGCGGGTCGGATCTGAACCCAGATCTGCTGGAGTCTAGCTCTTAATCTTATACTTAAGGGCAAAAAGAACCTTACGAGTGCCAAGGACACGCTGTCAAGCTGGTACCTAACCTCCGCGGTACAGACAACTGCAGATTAAGCGGGGGCGCATCCTCCGCACTGCGGACCGCCCAGGGTCGGGCGCTGATGCCTTGGCCCCGCCCCTCGCCCCGCCCCTCGCCCCGCCCCCCTGCTCCGGCCGCGCTCGGCTCCGCCCCCGCGGGCAGCGCGAGCCTCCCATTGGCCGCCGTTTCCATGGATACGCGGGGCCCGGCGGGGCCGCGGGCTTCCCGACACGTGTCCCCCGGAGCCGCCAGGAATTTGACAGGCGGCCACGTGCGCGGCAGCGCGGGAGCCAGACAAAGGCCGGGGGAGGCGGGGAGCGAAGCCGGCGGAGGGTGGCGCGGCCCGGCGGGGAGAGCCCCGCGCTCCTCCCGCGAGGAGCCGCCACCCCCGCCTCTTGTGTTTTGAAGGAAAGGAAAAACAGAAAGAATCGCGGCGGAAAGCGAGGTGGAGAGGATTCCAGCCAGTCCCAGCCGCTCTCCCTCTTCCGGGAAAAGCCGGGTACGCGGGCATCTTTTACACCCTGAGAGCCCGAAGTGTCCTTCCTTACGCCCTGGGCTGCTAACCCCGCCTTGACCTCAGTCCTTGAGGTTTAAATTCTTTCTCTGCTCAGGAAGCGAAAGCTTAACAAGGGTGGTTGTTTCGATGCTTGAAAATGAGCCCCGAGGAACTGTGGGGGATCTCGCCCTCCATCCACCTACAACAGCTACTGCACTCCCAATCGTGATGACGTAACGGCCCCCCTTCTTCACTGGGGTCCCTGGGCTCTGTGCCCAGCAAGGGCCGAGGCTGGGCTGCTCAGGTCAGTGCAGTCGCACGTGTTGGTCCTCTTCTGGCCTCTTGTGGTTGGTGGCATTGCCATCCTTGCAGTCCCCACGCCAGATGCCCTTAACGCCCACTTCCCTCAGCCCCTGTTCCGTCACCAAGTTCCTATGGCAGCTGTAACAACCTGATGCAAATTTAGTGGCTTAAAACAACACAGATTTGCTCTCTTACAGTTCTGTGGGTCAGAAGTCTGGCACAGGTCTCAACAGGCTGAATTCAAGGCGTCTGCAGCCCTGCATTCGTTCCCTCTGGAGCCCTAGAGGGACACCCATTTCCTTGCTTCTTCCAAGTGGGGAGGCTGTCCACATTGCTAGGCTGGTGACTCCCTTTAATCTTCAAAGCAGGGAGTGGCCGGTCAAGTTTCCCTTCTCTGTGACACTGACTCCCTCCCTCCTCCACGGTTAAGAGAACTCCCGCCCAGATAATTCAGACAGTCTTGCCATCTCAAAGTCAACTGATCGGCAACCTTAATTCCATTTGCGACCTTAATCTTCCGCTGCTATGTAACATAAAATATTCCCATGTTTAGGGATTAAGACATGGACATCTTTGGGGGCGTTATTCTGTTGACCACACCAGTCCTGACAGTTTTACCTCCAAAATTTCTCTGCAGCCCACCTCCTCTCTCTTCCCTTTCTGGCTGCCCACATCTTTCCCAAGATGCCCACAGTGGCCACCTGTCCGTTGTCATCTCTGTCACTCTCCTCTGCCCACAGCCCCCGGGGTGACTGCTTCAACACACAGATGCTGCCACTTCCCTGGCCCCGGTTGCCTTCAGGGGAGAGTCCAAACTCTGTACTTGGGGACACAGACCTGGCTCTGCCCACCTCCCCGTCCCACCCCGCCGGCTCCTCCAGCTCCATCCCCTCCCTGTCTCCACCTCGCACCCTGTGCTCCTGTAAAACTAAATCGCTTCTGGTTCCCTTTATGCCCCAGGGCATTTGACACCTCCCGGCCTTTGCCTGTGTGGCTCCAGCTCTTGGACTGTCTGCCCGCCTTCATTCTTCTTCCCCAGGAAGCCTTCCTTGCCCCCTCGGTTGAGTTAAGGGCCCCTTCATTGTCCTTCCCCAGAATCTAAATGTGCTCATCACTGACCATGGTCACTCAAGGAGATCCAGAGCCCTGTCTGTCTCCTCGTGTCCCTGAGAGCTCCCAGGGTGGGCACTGCATCTCGCTTGCCTCTTTGGTCAAAATGCCTGGTATGGCATCACTGAGTGACATGGTGGAGAGTGGGAGGAGACCAGCTGGGTACTCTGGGAAGCAAAGGACAAAGTGGGATGGAAAAACCCTTTCCCTCACGGTGAGGGGGACCTTGGCTCCGCCCTGGCTGCTGTGGCCGAGTCATGACAACAGCACAATGATGGCACCAACACTGAAGGCTGCTCCACGCTGGGCGTCTGCTAAGTGCTTTACACTCATACGGACAACAGCCTTAGGAGATTCCAACTGTTATCTGCACCCCCAGTTGATGGATGAGGACCCTGAGGCGTGCCTGGTTAACCACAGGAGGGCTTCGGAAGAGACCCCGGGCCAGGAAGGTGTCTGGCCCCCTTTGGAGGGGTGGTGGGAGCTGGTGGAAGGCTGGCGGTCAACAGAGAGGCGGCCCCTCCTGGGCAGGGGGGCTGCAGCTGGCCCGGCCTTGGGGGGCGGTTGCCCTGTCCCCACAGAAGCAGCTTCCTGGATGCACTTCCTTGTGGCCTCTTCTTCCCTCTCACTTCCTGTTTCCTTTTCCTCATTGTTCTGCCAGCCTATTGTCATCTCCCCCTCCCCCCCCCCAACCCCGGGCCTGTCCAACCAGGATATGGAGGCAAGAGGTTCAAAGTAGAGGAAGGGGCCTGGGGCGCGAGTGTTTCACGGGGATAGACTTTCAGTTTGGGAAGATGACAAAGTTCTGGAGATGGATGGCGGTGATGGTTGCACAACAAGGTGAATGTACTTAGTGACATTGAACTGTGCGCTTTAAAATGGCTCAAATGGTAACTTCTACGTCATGTGTAGTTTACCACAATAACGAAATGTGAAAAAAAAAAAAAAGTAAAAGAAAAGTGCTCATGTTTGCTGAATTTTTGAAGATCAGCCACCCACTGCGAATCTGTCATTTCCCAAGCACCAACCAGGGCCTGGCCACGTGCGTCCTCATTTCTTTCTGGAGGCAACCTCCAGGAGTGAGGCGCTTCCTCCTTTGCAGACGAGGAACCCGCGGCTCGGATCCGGGAGCGGCGAGGCTGGGTTTAGAAACCCAGTGAGCCTCCCGTTCCAAGGGGCAGTGTAGGGAGGGGTGAGGAGTTTGGGCTTAAAATGTGTGACCTTGGTAAATGCTACACATCGCTGAACTTCTTCGACAACTGGGGACAATGATAGCATCCTCCCCAGTGCGGTGGGAGGATTCGGTGAGACGCTGTTGGAAAGTCTTAGCACGGTGCCTTGGCAAAAATGAAGCTCCCTGCAGACCCATGCTGGTGCTCCCTCTCGGCGCTACAGTGAGTGGCCAGAGGGCTCGGTGTGAGGCCAGGAGACCCGGGCCAGCCTCTGTCTCTGTGACCTTCCCTGGACCTCAGATTTCCTTCCACGAAGTCAGGAGGGGGTGAGGTCTGCAGGACTCTTCCCACTTACGGTTTTCTGGGGTTTCACCCGTGGCCTAAACGCCTTCAGAATCGGCGCCCTCTGTCTGGCCCACCCTCCGGCAGAAGGGCAGGGCCAGGTCTCCAGCCCCGCCTTCGCCCTCCCATCTTCTCAGGAGCACTGAATGCCCGAGCAAGCAGAAGAGGAAGAGCCAGGCGTTGGAGTTCTGGGATCCCAGGACATGAATCTTTTCCTGCCCCTCGGACAGAGGCTGGGCACAGAGACAGAACCGCCGGCAGGAGCTCTCACCACCTCCAGTGTGCATTCTGTCTGCTTCCTGCCGTTGGCCTGAGTTGTGGCCTGTAGTTCTGGATGCAAATACCCCCACCCCAGCTGCATGTGAGTTTCAGGGTCTCGCGAACAGGTTTCATTTCTCCTGTATCTTCCGCCATCTCCACACGGCTGGGCCCAAAGGAGGCTCCTCAGAAACCCCACAGTCCTAGGCGGTGGTTTAGTTGGCATCCTGGATGTTGAGGGCAATAAAAAAAAAAGGATGAGGATTCCAAGCTACAGGCTTCTAGGGGAAGAGCATGCACAGGGCAGGGCAGGCGGGTCGGAGCATCCCGGGGGCTCTGGGAGATGCTGGGCGGTGCAAGCAGGGCGCTTGGCACATGGTGCTCAGCAAACCGGAACTGGGCCATGTGGTCACCTTTATAACGAATAAATCATATATTATAAAACCTTAGTGGGACATCCATAGTTGATGGATGTGGAAGGGGAAAGCTTTGGAAAGACGTGTTCGTGATAATAACTTAAAAAAACAGGTGACGCATGCTGAGCCGTCACTGAGCTGGAGGCGCTGTGCTGCGCGTGGCCGTCAAGTCTCACTTTCGTCTCAGAATCTGGTGGAGACCGTCGGTTTCTCCATTTTACTGAACTTGAGAAAGCTGTGCCCCATGTCACATGGTTGGTAAGTGGGGGGGTCCCAGGCCGAGATTGAGAAAGGGCCAGAATTAGGCCAGGGAGTAATCCTGGGGGGTTGGGGAGGGTGGCCGACTGCCCAGACTGAGGCTAAGCACGGGAGGGGGCTCCCCGGCGGGACCAAGGATGGAGAAGAGTCATAAATTGCATGCAGGAGAAACAGCACTGATCAGACTCCCCTCCAGCCCTGGTTGGAAGTCAGTTCAGTGGGCTCTGAAATGACCCTAAATCCTATGAGGAAGAATCTAAGTTCAGCTTTTAAGCAAGAAAAGGAGCCCCCTGCTGCTCTGTCTCATTCTACCCTGTTCTAGTGCTGAAATTGACGATGAAAAAACATGGGCATTATTCAGAAAATCCACTCATTCATTGATCATTCATTCATTCATTCATTTTCTACCAAGCAGCACTCTGTGCCTGGCACTGGTCTAAGGGCTGGGCTCCAGCAGGGAAAAGAAGAGACAAAAGGTCCTGAGGGCAGCAGACATGTGACATGAAATAAGGAGGCCCTGGAGAAAAGGTGACATCTCAGCAAAGACTTGAGTGGGGCGACCTGAAGGGCAGATCATCTGGCTCTCTGGGGGGAGAGTGCCCAGCGGAGGGAACAGCAGGTGCAAAGGCTCGGAGGTGACACTTGAGGGACAGGAAGGCGGCGGTGCGGCCAGAGCAGGTAGGGGAAGAGAGGTGGGTGCTGACTTCAGGAGGTTAGGGAGGAGGGGCCTGCGTGGGGCCTTATCAGCTGCTTGGGGACTTCAGCTTTTACCTGGGGAGTGGTGGGAAGCCACGGGAGGATTTTGAGCAGAACAGGATCTGATTTACCTTTTGAAAGGATCGCCATGCTGCTGTGCTGGGGAGGCCTCAGCCTCCAGGGGGAGGTGGCCGCAGCGAGATTGCTGGTGCACAAACCGGGCCAGGGGAAGCGGCGGACGAGAGGAAATGGGTTTGGGATCTGTTTGGAAGGTGGTGCTGCCAGGATCGGCTGACGTTCTGGATGGGGCTTTTTGAGAAAAGGCAGAGTCAAGGATGACTGCAGAGTTTTTGGCCCAGGCCACTTGCTGGCTTCACATCCATTAACTGAGATGAGAAAGCTGGTTTTGGGGGGAAGAACAGAAGCTCTGGTTTTGGCACGTTGCATTTGAGATGCTGCTAGATAACCAGGTAGCCATTGGCAGCATGAATCTAGGTCTAGTGGGGAGGGCTGGGTGCAGACGGGAATGTGGGACCCCTGATTATGGAGGGGTAAAGGCGGCAGCCTGCATGAGACCACCTAGGAAGTGAGAGGGAAGAGAGGGGCCTGGACTCGTTTCCTGGGGCTGCCGTAACAAAGAACCACAAAGCTGGTGGCGTAAAACTATGGAAATTTATTCTCTTAGAGTTCAGAAGACGACAAGGCTGAAGTCAAGGCATCAGCAGGGCCACACTTCCTCCGAGACACGGGTAGAACCCTTCCTTGCCTCTTCCTAGCTCCTGGTGGTGGCCAGCAATCCTTGGCTTGCAGCAGCATCACTCTGATCTCTGCCTCGGTCGTCACGTGGAGTTCTCCCCATGTGTCTCTGTCCTCTTCTTATAAGGACACCAGTCATATGGGACAAAGGCTTCCCTCCTTGTAACTAATTACAACTGCAATGACCCTATTTTCAAATAGGGTTGAAAATAAGGTCACATTCTGAGGTACCTGGGGAGGGGGTGGGATGTCAGCATATCTTTTTTTTTTTTGCTGAGGAAGATTAGCCCTCAGCTAACATCTGTGCTAATCTTCCTCCACTTTGTATGTGGTATGCTGCCACAGCATGGCTGATGAGTGGTGTAGGTTGGGGCCCGGGATCTGAACCTGCAAACCCAGGCCGCCAAAGCGGAGTGCGCCAAACTTAACCACTGCACCACAGGGCCAGCCCCTCAGCATATCTTTTTAAAAAAACATTTTATTAAAAAAATATTTTTAGATTATCTTTTTAAGAAATATTGTGGAAAAATACGCAAGACATAAAATTCACCATTCTGACGTTTTTAAGTGCACAGTTCTGTGGCATCAAGTGGTCATGTTTTTATGCAGCCATCACCACCATGCATCCACAGAACTCTTCATTTTGCAAAACTGAGACTCTGTACCCGTTAAACACTGACTCTCCATTCTGCCTCCCTGCCAGCTCCCCAACACCATCACGCTGTCTGTCTTTGACTGTGGATTTGACTATTCCAGCTTCCTCAAATAAGCAGAATCATACAGCATTCATCCTTTCGTGACTGGCTTATTTCACTTAGCATAATGTCCTCAAGGTTCATCCATGTTATACCATGTGTCAGAATTTCCTTCCTATTGTTTTTGCTGAGGAAGATTTGCCCTGAGCTAACATCTGTTGCCAATCTTCCTCTTCTTGTATGTGAGCTGCTGAAACAGCATGGTCACTGACAGATGAGTGGTGTAGGTCTGCACTCGGGAACTGAACTCTGGGCACTGAAGCAGAGTGTGCTGAACTTAACCACTAGGGCACTGGGGCAGGTGCAGAATTTCCTTCCTTTTTTAAGGCTGAATAATATTCCTCGACATATCTTTTTGGAGGACACAATTCAATCCATTATTGGGCCCAGAGGACTGAGTCTTGGTCATTCCAAGGTTAAGAGGGCATAGACAGGGCCGGCCCCATGGCCGAGTGGTTGAATTCGCACGCTCTGCTTCAGTGGCCCAGGGTTTCACAGGCTCAGATTCTGGGTGCGGACCTGGCACTGCCCATCAAGCCACACTGAGGCAGCATCCCACAGAGCACAGCTAGAAGGACCTACAACTAGAATATACAACCATGTACTGGGGGGCTTTGGGGAGAAGAAGAAGGGAAACAAAAAAGATTGGCAACAGATGTTAGCTCAGGTGCCAATCTTAAAAAAAAAAAAAAGAGGGCACAGACATGAGGAGGAACCAGCAAAGAAGGTTGAGGAAGAGTATCAGGGAGGTGGGATGGAAATCAGGAGAATGTTCCATCGATGTCAAGGAGGGAGTGACTGCCAGCGCCAGGGCTGCTTCCGGTCGGATGAGAGGATGGAGACCAGCTGTCAGGTTAGTGGTGGGCAGTCATTGGAGGGAGCAGTGTTGGTGGAGCAGAAGGGTTGAAGCCCGTTTGGAGCAGGTTCTGAGAGCCTGGGAGGAGAAGAAGCGGACACAGCAGGCGGATAACTCTTTTGATGCATTTTGTAATGAAGGAGAGCAGAGAAATGGCGTGATGGCCGGGGAGAGATGTGCCGTCAGAGGTTTTGTAGATGAGAGTTGTTATGGCACGTTTGTCTGTGGGCGAGAATTATCCATGGGGGCAGAGATCTGATGATGCAGGACAGAGAGGGGCGGCTGGGGCACGTCCTTGAGGGCAGGACATGGGATCTGGTGCCCAAGACAGAGGGGGCATCTCTAGAGGCAGGAGGGTCGGAGGGACTGGGCCAGGTGCCGGAGGGGAGGGTGGAGGTGGCAGTCCCTGGTTATTGTCCTTATTGTTTCTGTCTCTCGGAAATAGAAAGCGGGGTCATGGGGTGAGAGAGTGAGAGTCAGGGGAGACGGTCACGATGTCTGGGGGGCGAGGCAAAGGCACAGAATGGGAACCTAGGAGAGGGCAAGGAGCAGGCCGGGGAAAGGAGGTGTGAGAGCCAGAAAGAGCGACAGCTTCCGTGTGCTGTGGACTCACTCCGTGCCAGGCACCACGTGAACGTGTTTCTCACATCCTCGTTTAATTCTCCCAACAGCTCCGTGTGACATGTATTTGTGTTCTCCATTTGACAGACATGGAGGCTTTAAGGCTTAAGAAGGTGATGTAACTTTCCTTAGATCATGTAACCTGTAGGTCTGACCTTAACGCCCGACTACCACACAAGCCTGTCCAAATCCCAAAGGCAGCCTGGAGACAATTTTGCCAATTATTAAATTACTTTTTTTCCCTCTCTGCAAAAGTATTAAATGTTCGTTTCAGAAAATTTGGAAAATTGAAAGCCGCATAAACATGAAAATATTTTAAATATGTATAATTTCACCACCCAGAGATACTTACGATTAAAATGTGATGATTTCTTTGCAGTATTTTCTTCTATGCATATTAAACGTAGCAGATATAATGTGTTCAGCCAATCCTGGCACGAATCTGGACTACATTTCCCAGTCTCCCCTGCAGGTAGGGTGGCATGTGATTGAGTTCTGACCAATAGAATGTGGGAGGAAGTGATGTCACCCACTTCTGAGCCTGGCCCATAAAATCTACTGATCCTTCGTGCTCTCTCTCTTCTCTTGCTGCTCATGGGATGGGAAGGAGGCAGTGAAGGACTCCACAACCCTAGGAGACCACCACACTTCTAGTCTGAAGGTGCCTGGATTCCTGAATGACCCAGTGGAGTTGAGACCCCCCACTCCCCCTAATGTTGCCTGAGGGTGAAATAAACCTTTGTGGGTTAAGTCAGTGGACTCTGGGATTTGTTTGTTAAAGCAGTTAGCCTGATACGGTAACATCACCTAGGTACTGGAATCATAATGTAGATGCAGTTTTTAGGTTACTTTATTATGATTATTATTACTTAGCCTTTATCTCAACCTTCTCCCCATATCATTAAACAATCTTAGGTGGCATGATTTCAATGGTAGTCCATTATAATCATTTATTTACGCAGTCCCATATGGTTGGATATTTAGGTTGCTTCCAGTATTTTGCGGTTATAAGCCATGCTCCAGTGAACATCCTCATGATTAAATGAGGTCACCCCATCTGGAGATGCACCAATTCAGCCCACCTCGGTGTCCCTCCTCTGAGCCCCTCCTCTATCCGTGCTTAAAGAGGTGGCCCAACTCCACAGAGACTATTTGTGAAAACGAGTGTAGTGGGATGAAATGTACACTCTTGGACCAAGGCGTGTGAAAAAACTTGATTTTCTAGAATGGATCTCATTTTGACCTTGCGCGCCCTTTCCTGCTGCTGTCTTGGCAGTGGAGGAGGTGGAGGTGACAAAACTGAAAGTCAGTCTCTTCCTTTGTGAAGACAGTCTCTTCCAGGCAAATATCTGGTCAACTCAAGGCCCTAACTCCTTGTCAGGGTGGTTCCTCTGCGCTCAGCGTGTCTCCCTTCTGTTTCCTTTTGCGGTTGGGGTCTGGATGTGTGGAGGAGTTTATGCCGCCTCAAGAGGTCGAGGAAGGAGTGTCTTGTCCTACCTGCTGTCACTGACCTGCTCTGGGGTGGCTGGTTTGGTCTGCCCTGGTCTCTGGGCATCGTGTGGGCATTCGATGATGTTCACGGTGGACCTTGCATTGCCTAACATCTCATCTCGGAGTCAAGCATCTCCCCATCTGTCCTGGTTTACTAGAGCTGTGTAACAAAGTGCCCCAAACTGGCTGGCTTAAGACAACAGAAATGTATTACAGTCTGGAGTCTAGAAGTCTGAGATCAAGGTATCGCAGGTGCCACGCTTCCTCCGAAGCCTGTGGAGAAGGATCCCTCCTTGCCTCTTCCAGCTTCCGGGAGCCCCAGGCTTGTGGATGCATCACTGTGATCTCTGCTGCGTCTCCTCCTCTTTTTATAAGGACTCCAGTCACATTGGACTAGGGCCACCCTAATGCCCTCCCTTTTGCTTGATTGGGGGAAGACAGTTGGATCCATAAGGCCACCCCTGGATCCTCTGCTCCTGGCCTTCCTCCGCTCAGCTGCAGCGAGGGGCTCTGTAAGACTGTCCTCAGTCCCACCTGCCTGGGGACCCTCCGCCATTTCCACTCTGCTGCAGCCTCGCCGTGTGGGGTGCAGCGTCAGGCCCAACGTGGACACATCCTGGGGGCACAGGCACCACCTGGGATGCCCTCGCATCCCCCAAACCTGGCCGAATCATTCTTGCCCTGACAGACTGCTGCTCCCTGCACCGTCTGCAGAAGCTCTCCTTATGCCGGGGCATCCTTCTTCCCTGCTCCGCGCTGCAGATGTTACCCACCGTCCTTCAGGGGCAGAAGCCTCATGGTTTATGTTTCACGGTGGTGGCGATGCTTGAGAGAGAAAACACTGAATTAGCAAAAGGGAAAACACAGCAGGAAATGTTTCAAAGACTCTACGCCTGTTAAAGTGTTTCTGATTTTAAGCCCTATTTGCCTCGACCTTTGAAAGTCTGAATGATGAGAACGTTGGTCTCCCTCGGTCCGCCAGCCTGTCTACTCGCTCCGCAAACCCTGGCAGTGCTTCCCATGGGCTCCCCCACTGTCGCCTGGCCCTTGTTTCTTCTTCCGGGACACTTTCCTCCTACCGCCTTGCAGGGCAATCTTACTCATGCTTTGGGTAGGCATGACTGCCCTTTACTTTACTCATTACCTTACTGCCCTTTGCTCATGACTGCCCTTCATGGGGGAAGCTGTCCCCAGTGCCCCAGACACGTAACCCCCCACTCGGGGCTGCCATTGCCCATCACCCCTTGCACGTGTGACTGTGTGTTCTGCGTCTCGGAAGGCCACAGCTCCATGAGGACAGGAGCCACACGTGCTTTGTTCTTCTCCGTGTCCCCACTGCTGGCATTTGGTAGGAACTCACCAAATGTTGGGTGAAGAATGAGGGCCAGTGAAAGTGACTTGACACCGTTGTGTGTTAGGTTGAAGCACATGAACTTGCCAACAAAATTCGGCTGTTTTTGACCTCCGAAAACTGCAATTGCGTGTGGTGGAAGCCTTCCCAAGCTCTCCCTTTTTGTAGACCCATCACTGGGTCACGCTCAGCTTGTCTGCTGGGGAGGGGAGGCTGCAGACGGTCTGTAATTTCCTGGGACTCCCCCTCTGCCCTCTCGCGTTGGCCATGAGCCCTCCCAGAGCCGGCAGATTCTGCGTTGGGTGAGTCCGCGTGTGCGCCCTAAAATAGCCCATGTGGCTTAGCCAATCCCTCCCATTTCCAATTGCTTTCCAATTTCTCCACACCCTTGTGAGTTATTACCTTCATGTGTCGTGTCTTTGAGCAGCTTGAAGGCTGACCACGATTTGAGCCGGTATGGAGTAGCCATTAAGAACAATGGATTTGGCGTCAAACAGCCCCCAGCATGGGGCCTGGTACACAGTAGGTGCTCAATAAATGCTTGTGGAATTATGGAAAACAGATTGGAGTTTGAGTCACAGCTCTGCTACTTGTTGAATTTGAGACCTTGGGCAAGTTACTTATGCTCTCTGGGCCTCAGTCTCCTCACCTATAAACTGGGGGACCAGGTACCCGCCTGACCAGGTACGTGGAGACGATGGGAGTGAAGGGCTTGCCTGGGCTGAGGCTGGACCCGCATGAGGCTTCACGGCGCTCAGAGCTGATGATGGAGGGCGCTTCCCAGCAGTGTTCTCGTCTCTTCCCGGCTGGTCTAAGCATCTCTTATTCGGCTCCAGAACCTCCTATCTCTCCCCTTCCAGCCGCCCTGTTCCCCTCACCCGAGGATTAATCGGTGTCTCGTCTGTGGTCCTATCACTTTCTGCTCAGAGCCTGCAGGAACTCTTCCTCACCTCTCGAGTGACATCCAGGCTCCTCCTGTAGCATCCGAGGCTCTCTGAGGTCGGCCTCACCCAGCCACGTCTCTGATGACACTCTTGTGCTTCAGCCAAACGTGTCACTTGCTGTTTCTGCCCCCAACCCCGCCCAGCTTCCAGGCCCCATTGCCCCTCTCAAGCTGTCCCTTCCTCCTGGGACGCCCTCCTCACCAAACAACACGATGTTTGTCAGTGAACTTTGAGGTCGATGGCTGTTATCAACAAACAGAAAATAGCAAGCGTTGGCAAGGATGCGGAGAAACTGGCACTCCTGTGCACTGCTGGTAGGAATGTAAAATGGCGCAGCTGCTGGGGAAAACAATATGGCGGTTCTTCAGAAAGCTAGACACAGAATTACCACGTGATCCAGCAGTCCTACTTCTGGGTATACACCCAAAAGAATGGAAAGTAGGGTCTTGAGGAGATATTTGTATACCCATAGACCATACCATACCATACCATAGACATGGTAGCATAATTCACAGCAGCCAAAAGGTGGAAGCAACCCAAGTGTCCATTGATAGATGAATGGATAGACAAGATGTGGTGTGTAGGACAAACAATGGAATAGCATTCAGCCTTAAAAAGGAATGAGATCCTGACACCTGCTTCCACACGGATGAACCTTGAGGACATAACGCTAAGTGAAATTAGCCAATTCCAAAGACGGATACTGTGTGATTCCACTTATATGAGGCACCTAGAGCAGTCAAGTTCATAGAGACAGAAGGTAGAATGACGATTTCCAGGAGTTGGGGGCAGGGGGAATGGGGACAGAGAGTCAGATGGGGACAGAGAGTCAGATGGGAAAGATGGAAAGAGTCTGGGAGACGGTTGCACAACCACATGGATGAACTTAACTAGTGACCGTACGCTTAAAAATGGTTACGGTGGTAAATTTCCTGTGATGTGTATTTTACAATTAAAAAGAAAAAAAGGACTATGAAGATGGTCTTTACCAAAGCCACCATCAAGGGATGTCCTTGCTCAGTGGGACAAAGGAGGGTCTGCATCGAGGCCTCAGGCAGCCCCCCCACCCCTCTGACGAGCAGGGCTCTGCCGGGGCTCGCTCTGGCCTCGTCCTCCCCTCACCTGGCCTTGCCTCTGAGTTCTCTAAAGTCCTCTCCTGCAAAGACCTCTCAGCCCCTGCCCCACCGCCACTCCCAGGGCCACATCCTGGATCTTGACTTTGCCCATAATGCCCTCTCGCATCTGTAACCTGCGTTTCTAGCCTCCTATTCTAGGACTCCTGTATTTCTTGCCTCCTGTCTTTCCACACACTCTCTCTGCGACCTTGACTCCGACGTTTCTTTGCCCTCTGCAATCTTTGACCCCCTTTCCTCGTCCTTCCCCTCCCTTGCCTCCTTCTCTCCTCATTCCGGTGACAATCTCCTCTCTCTGTTGCAGACACCTCAGCCCCCTGCCCTCACCCTCCCCCTACTCACCAGCAAAGCCCTCGTCCTGGCCAGCCCCTGTGCGGCCCCTTGAGCTCCCGTACCCAAGCCGTGGAATTGCCCGGGGGCCCTTGTGTCATTTCTCATCCCCTTTCACCATCTCAAGGCTTCTCTGCAGCTTTGCTCATCTCTCCTGCGTCATCAGCTGTCCTCCTCTCCTGGATTGTCCCCATCAGCATGCAAGAAACACACAGGAATGTCTCCCGTATTTTAAAGAGCCACCCCTTGACCCCACAATCCCTTCCAGCTGAGCCCCATTTATCCGACCCGCTTCCAGCACACTTCCTTGCAAGGGCCGTGTAACAGCTCTCTCTCATGCCCCTCCCATGGCCTCCTGAGCCCACTGCAGTCAGGCCCTCGCCCCGGCCACTCCAAACAGCCTTGCCAATGTCAGTGCTGACCGCTACATTGCTAACCCCAAAGACTACCTTTGGTCCCCACATTTCTCCACCTGCCAGCAGCTGAAGACACAGAGGGCACTCCCTCCATCTCAGCACACGCTCTTCCCTTGGCCTCCCTGCTTTCCAGCCGCCCCTTCCCAGAGCCATTTGCCACCTGCTCCTCCTCTCCCTGTTAACCTGGACCTGCCTCAGGGATCAGTCCTGACCCCGCTTCTCCTGTCTGTCTGTCCTCCCCCTGGGTGGTCTCTTCCTTTCATGGGGCTGGGAACCAGCTTTACAGGGACACCCGCCAGACTCCTGTCTCCAGCACGGCCCCACCCCTGAACCCCAGGCCTGCACATCCCATGGCCTCCCAACACCTCCACGGGGATGAGGGGAGGCCAGTGGTGCCTCACCCTTAACCCATCCCAAACCGTGTGCCCCAACCTGCTAACCCCACACCTGCTCTTCCCACAGGAAGTAGAAACTCCAGGCTTCATTGTCTCCGGTTGAAATTCTTGGAGCTGTCCCTGACTCCTGTCTCTCACATCCACATCAGACCAGCAAATCTTGTCAGCTCTAACACACCCCGAACCTGGGCCCTTCCCCAGGTCTCCCCGAACCCCGGGCCAGCCGCCATCCCCGCTCCTCTGCATTAACTGACTGTCTCTCAGTCCATTCTCCACGTTGACACCCAAGCCATTGTTTTACAACGCGAGTCAGATTGTGCCTCTTGCTGGCTCCGAATCCTCCCATCGCAGGGAGAGGAAGCTCCAGGTCCTCACTGTGGCCCCCCAGGCGCGACCCCATCCCGCCTCTCCCTTACCTTGTGACCCCTTCTAAGCCCCCTGAGGGCAGGGCTGTGTGTTCACTCCTGGCCATCTCCCCTCCTCCCGCCTTGCACCCAGGCCAGGAATCAGTACAAATTTGATGAATGAGGAAGTGACGGACAGGTGACCTTTCCTGGGAGGCTCCGCCCAGCACTGGAGCCCGCCCCAGCCTCCTCCGGTCCCTGCCTGCCCTGGCCTCCACCGGGCCCCCTGCCCTCCTCCTGGCCAAGTGTGCAGCCTCAGAGCTTCTCCTTCTGGCCGCCAACTCGGCTCAGCAAAAGGGGTGCTCCGGGGACCAAGGGTTTGTGGTGCCCGCAGATCCGTGGGAATCTGCTCCTGCGGTCCCGGTCACCCTCCTGGGTCCCTCCCTGCTCCTCTCCCACCAGGTGGGCGTGGCCGAGGAGCAGAGGCCACGCCCCATTATGGCCACGCCCCCTCTTCTAGCCAATCAGTCGCCAGAAAGCCAAGATTCGCGGGAAGAGCGGGCCCGGAGTGGGTCCCTCATCTCCGCTCTGAGGAAGGGGAGGCCACCTGTCCCAGTCTGGGGGCGAGGTGCCGGGGTTCAAGCTCCCAGCCCGTGCAGGCCTCAAGGGCCGGTTCAGCACGCGCTTCCCCTCAGGTGGCCTCCAGTCGGGCTTCTCTCTGCAGATGTGACACTGCGTGAGGAGCTGGACAGAAAGATTGCTGCAGGGACCCTTCCCATTGCAGACTAAATCGAATTAATGCACGGAAACCCTGCATTAAGTTTCTTCACTTAAAATTTTCTTATACATTGAACACGCCAGTGTTGGTCTCTACATCACATTCAATAATGATAATTGCTGTCACCTATACGAATTTGACCTACACGTGCCAGGCGTCATGCATTGTCTATACAAACGTGTGGAAAGTCACAGAAAACTTGAGTTTGTTTGGTGCTATTGTTTTGCAGGGGAGAAAACTGAGGCTCAGAGAGGGGAAGTCACAGGCCCGACGTCACACAGCTGGCGGGGGGTGGAGCTGAGGTTTGACCCCAGGCCCATAGCACTAAAGCCTGGCTTTCCCCACCTGTCTCATCTCCTCCTGGCTGGCACCAGAGTCTCGGAGGTTCTGGAAGAACGCTTTCAACTGCCACCTGTACTTCTGCCGGTCCCCCAGCCCTTCAGGCGTTCTGCCCTGGTGGCCATTTTGAGGGGGGCGGTTCCTGTTTCATTTGCCTGGATGTGACCTTGGGGCTGAGACCTAGAGGAGTCAAGGTGGCAGTTCCTCAGGGTGACCTGCAGAGTGGGGTGGGATGCCTCGGGCCCGCCCCTGCCAACCACGGGCCCCCTGCTTTTCCTGTTCCCTGACCAGAGCAGACCGGCTCTCAGGAGCTGGGGTGAGATTCTGGGGCCGAGTGTTTCTCGGGAATACGTGTGTGGCAAGGGGTCTGCCCGCACACACAGGTCTGCCCACAGCTCATGGCCAGGCCCTCGCTTCCAGTGTCACTGTTCCAGGCTGCCAAGGGCGGGGCTCCCCTCCGAATTCATCCTGCGAGTTGGATCTGAGGTCAGACCCTCCCCAGACTGAGATTGAGAGCCCCCAGCCCGGCGGGCCTTGATGACTGTTTGTGAGCCCCCTTGCATCACTGTCTCCCCACCCGGGCCTCATCGCATCTTATGGAGGGCTGGGGTCTGGCGCTCGGGTCTCAGAGCCTCCGAGGACTGGGGAGAGTGTCCAGGCTGCCCCCCTGACTGGAGGGGACCCGGGAACCTGTGGGGTCCGAGTAAGAGATGTTATGGGCTTCAGAAGCGGGTCATGGTTGAGTGGGGCCAGTGTGACCATTGGGGCCAAGTGACAGATTTGCTGCCTGTGACATACGCCCTCGGCTTGGCCTGCTATGGCAGAGCATCGCCTGCCTCTGCTGCTGTTTTGTGGGGATGCGACAAACAGCCGCCAGTCCTTGTGCGAGTGAAATGTCACCTCCATCCTTGCTGGCCTCCCGCCCGGAGGACTGTTTGGGGACGGTCCTGACACCCTCCTTCACCACTGCCGGTTTAATTCACGCGCTCCTTTCTGAGACTTATAACGGATTTCTCATCAAGGAAATGGTTAGCATATGGGTTGATTATGATCCGACTTGCCTGCTTCACTTAGAAGCCGAGGGGGTGGCTTGTGAGGATTTGGGGTGTCGGCTCCTCCCCCTTCACCTCTGGCCAGGGCTCTGGGCTGCAGTTGGGGATGACGCTCAGAGGGGTCCTGTTTGCAGAGTCCTGGAGCCCGAATGGCAGAACAGTACTGCAGACACCATGAGTCTCAGTGGGCTGGTGCCCCGCTCATGCTGCCACTGCGGTCGGAGGAAGGGGCCCCTAGGTAGGTGGGGTTGAACAAATGGGGCCGGGTAGGGAGGGCATCCCAGTGGAGGGGAGCCTCAGAAACACTGTGGAGCATTCGTAGAGAACAGACTGACCACACGGGGAGCAGGGGGCTGAGGGCTGTGGTCTGCTCGCTCCAACAGGAAGCCGTGGGCCAGGCCTGCCCTGGGGGCTTCCGTGTCCCCATCTGTAAGGGGACCAGAGTGGTATCTGCCTCTTAACAGGAGGTTAGAATAGTACCTGTCAGCATTAAATGAGCTCAGACCCCTACTTTGAGGGAGCCCCATGCCCTGGGTCAGTGGCCTGAGGGTGTCCCCTGCTGGTGGGGGTTTCCCAACGGTGGGTGGGCAGCCCTGGTGACATAGGATAGGGGCGATTTCAGGGCCACACAGACTCACCCCGCACGAAGGTGACTCCCTTCTCCCTCCCCGTCAGCCCCTCTGGCTTCCCAGAGGAGCAGCTCACACGCCCCAACTTTCACAACCACGAGCCGTTGGCAGGCAACGATGGCCGGATAGAATTTAATAACATTGTCTTATTTTAATTGTCATTTATTTTTACTTTTATCTCTATTTACTGCACAGGATCTTAGTTTTCCACTTCCGGTCATCATATAAAGTTCTCGGATAGATATATTTATGGAAGTAAAAATAGTGAATTCATTTAAAGGAAAATATTAAACAAATAACAGAATGGGGAGGACACAGAGCAAACCGTGGAGAAGGTGGGACCTGGCGGCTGGGCCGGGAGCGGGAGCCGGGCGGCCCCCGGGGGAGCTTCGCTGCTGGGTAATTGGCTCATAGGAGACACGGTTGATATTCATTTTGTTGAGTTTGCTGCAGTGAAAGAGGACAGCGTAGGTGGTGACAGCTTTGGCAACAGGGGTCTGGGCCCTGGGAGCTCTTCCTTAAGCTCCCTCCTGACTCTCAGACCCGTCTCTGGCTTGCTGCCCTGGGGGACCCCCTCCCGTTTACGATGGGTCCCGGGATGGAGGCGGAAGGACATGCTGGCTTTGGAGACAGGTGTCCCCCCAGAGTCCCAATCCTTTCAGGGAGGCTGCCCGCAGGGCCACATTATTCTAGGCCTTTATCTCTGCAGGTTTCCTTGTCCTGAGCCGTGTGGGGGCCTTTGGCCTCCCCTGCGGCACCCCCTACCCCTCCTGCCAGCCCCTGAGCTCCCCAGCCCACGAGGCTCTTGCTGCACCTTGGGCAGCCTCCGCCGCAGGGCCTGGGATGGGGCTGGGGTTCTCCTGGGGCCTCTCCCCCACCCCTGTCCCGACGGGGGCAGGGGGGCCTAGGTGCAGGGGGTGGGAATTGCTGATGGGCAGTGGGGGGGAAAGGCCGAGCTCCCTCCCTCTCGCCACAGGCCCTGGGCTGTCGCCTATCACCTCTCTGCCTGGACCCACCCCACCATCCACCCAAAGGGGCCAAGGGAGCTGCCGCCCACCTGCCCCCAGGGCACCGGGACTCTGAAGCCCGCTAACTTGCCACAGACAGGAGGAAAGGTGTTTGGAATTACATGATGGCTGGAGGGAGGGGCGGGCTGGACTTGGGGTCACGTGGCTCAGGGTCCTTGGTTGCAGCTGCAATTGGCTCCAGTCTCTTTTCTAGGGTTCCACCTCCAGCCAGAGCAGGGAATATTATTATTATCTTGTCACAAAATTTCATCCCTGCCAAATATTTGGCCCCTCAAAGTGTCCACCCACAGTGAACCACCACGGTGGGGTTCCCGGACCCCTCTGTCCAGGAGTCCCTGTTTACAGTGAGTCTGGGGGGCATCCGGGACCCTGGCTCATGCCGGCAAGCCTGGTGTCCCCTCTCCCCTCTGCCTCGCCCCTCGCTCGCTTTCTCTGCACCCATCACCTTTCTACAGTCTGCTCTGGGACTGCTGGCTGCCTTAGCATCAGGGAGGGAGGGTGTCAGATGCAAATTCCTGGGCCCCCGTTAGGGAGTCCCACTTGATAGGTCTGGGGGGGACCCGGGGACTTGCATTTTGTCAAGCTCCCTGTGGTTCTGGTGCGCGTGCTCCAGGCCATCCTGGAACCTGGGCCCCAGACTGTGGGCCAGCGGACAAGAGGGCTACTGTCAAGGGTTTAGCACAGAGCTGGTGAGCCTTCCGGCGCGGGGTCGCCAGACATGGTGCAGGAGTCGGGGTGGGGGTCGGGGGTGGGAGGGGCCACTCGCCCTCCAGGGTCTCATGGTCTACACCAATGCTCCTCAAACCTGAGTGAGTGAAAACAGAGTCACCTGGGGGCCTTGTTCAAATACGGACCATGGGCCGTAGCCCAGAGTTTCCGGTTCACAGGTCTGGGCGGGATCCTGGGCAACGCTGATGCCTCTGGCCCCGGACCACACTTTGCAAACCACTGGTGTCCACGGATGGCTACCGTGGTCCTGGCTTGGACGAGGGGCAGAGACCACGCTCTCTTCAAACTCGGGAGCTGCCTCAGTCCTTGGAGGAAGGAGGCAGGACACAAACAATTGACACAACATGAAAACACGCATCTGCCCCCTGCAGTGCCCAGAGGGTGCTCAAGCTGAATGCGTGCTCATGGTGCTGGGTCTGTGCTCACGCATCTTCCAGGTCCCCCAGGCCCAAGTCCTGCAAGGTGGGGGCTGATGCGACCCCCGTTTTACAGGTGAGGAAGCTGAGGCTCAGAGAGGGCAAGTGACCCACCCAAAGTCGCACAGCCAGCAAGTTGGAGGCCTGACTTCACGCAGTGGGGGGACTAGCGGTTGTGGTGTCACTTCTGGTTACCTAGTCTTAGTCATTTGGAAGAGGAAGGATGTGGAGAAATGGAAGTGTGTTGTGCCGGGGAGGGACTGGGGACAGAGAGGGGCCCAGGAGTCTGGGCAGTGGGTGTGGGCGTTGGAAGGAGCAGCCGCTCAAGGTCGCTGGGTGAGCCTGGAACCCAGGGATCCTGCCTTCACTGGATCTGACGTCCACCCCGCCATTCTGCAGGGGTCTCCTTGCACCAGGTGGTCCCCTCCGTCACTGCCCCTTATGCACACAATGACAGGAACGGGACCCTTTGGGGTCCGGTGGGGGTGCCTGGAGAGAGAGTCTGCTGTGCTCAGCATCAGCACCTATTGGTCGGGCACACCCGGATGGGCCTTGAGGGGCGCTGGGCACCCAGGTCCCGAGTTCTGGCCTCAGAGCAGAGCTCTAGGCCCCTGCCCCCAACACCCACCCACATGCCCTGCACGCCGTCCTGGGTCTGGCTGTGAGGGTTTTGCTGGGCAGGGGGCAGCCCGGTGGTGTGGGAAGAGCACTGGAGTAGGAGTGGGGACACCTGCGTCCCCTCAGGGCCTCAGCTTCCCCTTCTGTGGAGGGAAGGGGCAGGGCCAGGGCTCCAGACGGGCTTCGGAGGCTTGACGGGTGAGGGTGCCTGTCCTGGTCCCAGCCTGTGCCCCCACCCCCACCTCCCCTCAGGAGAGGTCCCAGGAGACCCCCAAGGCCCAGGGGCCAGGCTGGGCTGACCACAGTGGGGATGCTGGCTGCGTGCTGGGCGTCGCCCAGGCGGGGTATCCACACTGTCCAGCTGTGTGGTCTGCAGGGCACTGACACATGTCAGCACTCAGGAAGCGTTACCTGTGTGTCGGCGTTAATAACGAAGCGCTTGAAGAGCTGGATGGAACCGCTTCTCCCCGGACCTTTGTGAATAACAAGGGCAGCATCTCTACAGTCCCTCCCTGCTTTGCAGAGAGGCTCCGAGAGGTGAAGCCACTTGCCCAAGGACACACAGGACAGTGGTGAGTGAGACCTCCAGTCTGTGCGGGATGGCCTCTCCCCAGAGCCCCCTGCCTCAGCGCCCGTTTGGCAAGCCAGGGTTTTCTACCCTCTGCGGGCCCAGTGGGCTGAGAACACGGGAGCTGGGGGATCAGAAAGAAGCCGAGCTGATCTCTCCTGGAAGCTTCGCAACCCCAGTGGGCTGAGGAGGGAGCAGGAACTCACACACACGCTACTTGTCGTGGGTTCAAGAGTGATGGCTCCCATCAGAGACCAGAGGCTGGTTCTGTCTTTCCTTATGGTTTTGTGACCTTCGAAGTCTGGGACCAACGGCTTCTGGGTGGAGTCCTGTCAACCTCGCATCTGTTCCATTCGCTCATTCATTTAGTCAAATACTCTCAAAAGGAAAAGAAAAACACCTTTTGGATGCCTCTACTTCCCCTGAATTTGCCTGCAAATAGGAAAACTGTGATTCAATTGAGCCCACATCTATTGAGCACCTACTGTATACAAGGTCAGATGGTCTAGTTCAACCCGGCAGCCCCACAGTCGTGGTCGGTCTTGGAGCTTGCCCTCTCACTCAATGTTCTATCGCATGTGTTTCCCTGGGTGCCAAAGGCCTGGGAGGGTGCCTGGGGTGGGTTGTGATACTGTGGGGCCTCCTGCCTGGATCCCCAGGGAGGGAAGCCTATCACCATCCCAAATTGGGGTCCCTCAGACCCCTCCTCTCTGTCTGGCCACCTTGGCTTGTGCTTCGAGGCCTGGCTCAATGCTCCCTCCTCCAGGAAGCCCACCATTCCCTCCCCTCCAGGCCACGCTCTCTCCTCTGAAGCCAGTGGCTCTCCTCCTCTTCGGAGAATGTCACATCCTTTCTCTTCCTTTCCACGCTGCAGGTCTGAGCTCAGGTGACAAGGTCACCTTGTCAAGGGGCCTCCTGGACCACCCGATGTGTTTATCTGGTGGGCTCATCCCTCTCTTTATCTCTGAGCCCCCAGGTCTGGTCATTCAGGAGAGGGACTTCTGGGCTGGGTAACTGCTAAACGCTGGGACATCTGCTTTGTAGGCCTGCAACATTTAGCAATAAAAATAAAATAAAAATACAGCACACTTAGTTAAACGTGAATTTCAGATAAGCAAAAAAATAACTTGTGATTATAAGTATATCTCAAATATTGAATGGGATAGACTTATACTAAAAAATTTGTTATTTCTCTCAAATTCAAATCTAACTTGGCATCTTGTATTTAATCCGGCAGTCCCACACCCTCGGACCCCTGCCCCCATGGCAGGCATACTCCATAGCTAAGGAGCCTGTCCATCCAGGCCGAGCTGTACGCCCAGCTCTCAGCAGGGAACTCAAGCAGAAGCAGCTGCTGGATAAATAAATGCCCACTGACAGGACGAGCGTGGGGAACCCACACCGAGCCAGGTGGAAGAACGGTGCGTGGGGCTCTCATCAATTTCTGCAAAGACCAGTGTGAATTAGTGAGCGGAGTGAGAAGCGGGCTATTTGATTCAAGAAGTACTTTTTCATTATTGTAAAATGCGGTGAGCGCTGAGCACCCACCGTGCACCAAGCCTTGCACTGTTTTTACACACATCACCTCTCACAACAGCTCTGTGGGGAAGCCATTCTTAGTGACTTTCCATGGGGAACAGCTTCAGAGAGGGGGTGTGCCTGGCCCCAGGTCACACAGCCAGGAGCCGAGGCAGGTCTTTCTCCAGCCTGGCCCCGGCGGGGTGCCAGCCCAGTGCCTCCCTCGTGGGGTGAACTGGGCTGCCGGGCACGGGTTCTTTAACGGAGAGGGTTCTTTAACAGAGAGCCTGCGGGAGTGGTGCACCTGCTGTGCCAACCCTTCCGTGTGCTCCTGAAGTTTTGGAGCAGTCTCTTCTCCCGGGGTAACTGGCTCCCCATCAATCTTGCTTACGCAGCTCATTTTTTTTTTTTCCCAGTAAATCCTGCTTGCCTCCACATCTGGCGCAAAGGAGAATCTCCCCCATCTCAGGAATTCTGAATTAAGGAGGCTTTGAATGAATGACACTCTGCTGAACTTAAACTCCCGCTGGGGCAGAGAGATGGCAGGACAATTGGGGAAGGGGCACCGGCTGGGCGGTCAGAAGGGACAGGGGTCCAAATCCAGCCCCCACCATTTATTGGCTCTGTGACTTCGAGCAAGTCACTTCCTCTGTTTTGCTGTCTCTAAAGAGGGAGTTAAATGAACTCGGACACCCCAAGGCCCCCAGAAGTCCCAGCGGCCCATGGGGAAGGCGACTAGGGGCAGGGCGTGGCCTGTGTGTATGTGTGTGTGTGTGCGCATGCGTGTGCGTGTGTGAGACAAGGCTGCAGTCTGGGGGCTCTCCCCTGTTTTCAGTTCATCACCTGGCTGGGGAAGAGGGACTGTCTTTGCTCCAGAGAGGCGGCTCTGTTTTCCCAAACTGTCACCACTGTCTCTCACATGTGGCTGGAATAAACTGCAAACTCCCCCGAGGGCTGCCCCCTCCGGACCCCCTCCTGACCCCCTCCCTCCTTGACCCCAGCCCCATGGCGACCCTCAGTCACCCCAAGTTCTCTCCTGCCTCACAGGCCTTTGCCAGAGCTGTGCCCCCTAATGAACCCCCTCTCCCTTCGCTGCCTCTTCTCCCATCCCAGTCGCCTCAGAGAGGTTCCTGACCATCCATGGACCCGGGGCGTCCTCGTGGCCCCTGCAGGCTCCTCTGAACCCCTGGTTTGTATCCCCCCAACGGGAACAGAACCTCCTCCATGCCGGCGCTTCATCCCTCATCCTCCCCTCAGGATCTGTCGAAAGAAGGAGAAAGCGGGCTGCGCCAGTCAGCTCCCATTTTTGTTTAGAGCACACATTCATTCATACATTTGTTCTTTCAACAAAAAACACCAGACACTGGGAAATTCAGCATTGCGCGCGAGGCTGGCCGCTACCCTTGTGAGTCTGTGTCCAGCCAGGTGTGTGTGGGCAGTGGTGGGGGGGGGGGCACCGAGACAGGTGCCAAGCAGCTGGGAGCAGAAAGCGAACCCATCCTGGCGACTTCTCTGGGACCCTCCAATTCCAGGTGCCTCCGGTTCCCCCACACGTTCTCTCTTCTGCATGGAAAGAGATTAATATATGCAAATACCCTTTTCCTATGGCGGTTTTAGCCTTGAACTCTGAGGATTAAGTTACTTGATTTAAATACATATTTGGGCACCCCCCTGACACACATATACATGTATAAATCTTAAGCGCTAAATACCATCCCCTCGTTTCACATGTGCTGTCGAGCTTCTAATCCTGAGTCCTGTGGGCATTTCGACAGTTAAGACAGTTCACGGGGGCTGCCGAGATTTTATTTGGAATATCAAATGCCGTCTAATATGGCATGCTCCTTAATGGGGCTTGCTAATGCCAGCCGAAGGGGGACAGGGATGAGGCAGGCGCTGCAGCGTGCGGGGAGGGGTCCTGGAGGGACGCAGGCTCTCGAGCGGGCGAGGAAGGAGGTGACTCCACCAGGGCTCTCAAGTAGCCCGGCCGGGCGTTGCTGGGTGGAGAGAGTGACACGGAGGGACAACTGGATTTGGATGCACTGGAGGCCTGGCCAAGACTGTGGGTTCAGAGGAAGCCTGTAAGGTTTGGGAACAAATGTGACCAAGGATGAGACCTGGAGCAAACATTTAGGGAGGCACCGAGATGGAGGGCAAGGCAGACGGGTCCTTGGGGAAGGGCACAGGATGGGCTCCGACAGCTGGACCAGAGGGTGGCCTGGGCTGACTTGGATAAAACAGATAATAGGATGACCGTTTCCCCAACAAATGCTGCCAAACTGGGACCTCAGTCCCCCTCCCAGCCTCCGGGCAAATCTGGGGCCCTCCGGGCCTCGTGGACCACCTGGTGGATCAGCTCTGCTCCAGAAGTTGAGGGACAGCCCTGGGCCTGGCCTTTGGTTGCCCGAGTAGCAGGCACATTGCAGCAATACTCACCCTCCCCTGTGACCGGGTGGCCTGGGTCCTACCCCCTGTTCCTGGCACCCTCCAGACTCCCTCTGCCTGGAGATCTTCCCCACCCAGATTTCAGGGGGACTCCCTCCTTCCCCTCCTTTTCGAGGAGTCCAGCCAGAGCAGCCTGCGCACCCCAGCCCAGCGCGCCCCAGCCCAGCGAGCCGGGGCCCTGACCCTGCCCCACTTGGTTTCCCCATAATCTCTTTCTAACAAACTTTGTCATTTATTTTTTATGATGTTTACCGTTTACTGTCTCCCCTCCTCCTCATCAGAATGTAAGCTCCTCGAGGCGAAGGTCTGGGTTTGTTTTGTCCGACAATGTATCTATCCCCAGGGCCGGGCACAGGCCGGGCACACAGCAGGTGCTCAGTAAATATTTCATCGACGGGATGAACTTGGCAAACATCGCCCGAATTCATCCGGCCCCCTTTCTAGGCTCTGGCCAGGAGCCGGTAAACCAAGGCGATTACAGCCTTCGGACTCAAGACACCACCCCGGAGCCCACAGCATCTGCCAATCTCGGTGAGTGCCTCCTGCAGACGTGCCAACCCCAGGTGGGTTTGGTGGCGGGTGGGTGGAAAGGTGTGCAGGAAGACCCCGCCTGGCTGAGGGCGGCGCCGGGGTGCACACAGCCCCGGCCCAGTGCCCAGCGCCCTGCCCGTTCCTCCTCCCTGTGGTGTCACGGAAGGCTTCCCCAGGGAGGGGACACCAACAGAACTGGGGGTGAAGCTAGGGAGCGGGTCCCGAGAACATCTGGGACAAGCTTTCTTGGCCGTGATATTTCTATGACGCGCCCGCGTCCCTTGGCTTCCGGTTGGCTGTGTATCTTTGTCTTTATATTTAAAGCCCCACCCTGTGTTGGTTCCTCTGCACCTCCTTTCCTACCCTCTTTGCATTATTCTTATTATTATTTAGTGGTTGCTTAAGGGATTAAAATATACGTCCCAAATACCTCGCTTTTCAGTTAACTTAGTTCACATTGAACTACTTCCCACAAAGTGTAGAATTCTTGTGACCAGCTAGGTCCAGTGGCCCCGCCTCTGCTCCCCTTTATGCTGTCGTTGTCATGTGTATAATTTTTGCTTTAGATAGTCCTACATATTTTATAGAAATTAGGAAGAAAAATGATCTTTTCTATTTACTTGGATATTTATCATTTCTAATGCTCTTCTTGAAGATCTGAATTTCCATCTTGTACCTCTTCCCTTTCCAACTGAAGAATTTCCTTTTGGGCATTGCTTGTAATCCATGTCTTCTGGTGAAAAAGCTTCTTCATTTAAAAAAATTATTTTTAATTGGAAAATGATGATTTTACCTTCATTCATAAAGGATATTTTTGCTGGATATAGAATTCTTGGGTTGAAGTATTTTTTTCTTCCTCTTTAAAAAAAAAATTTAATTTCGAAAATATTACAGATTCAGAGAAAGTTCCAAAAATAGTACAGAGAGATCTGGGGACCCTCAGATCTGGGTTTCCCCCACTGGGTATATCTTCCATCACAGGAGAAGAGCAAAACCAGGAGACTGACATTGGTACCATGCACATGTATAGTTCTACCTTGCTTTTTCACATGTGTAGATTCCTGTAACTAACATGGAAATCAAGATAGTGAACATTCCATCACCACAAAGATCTTCCTCATATCGCCCCTTTAGAGTCACACCCCCTCCCTGCTCCTGCCCCCCAGCCCCCAGCAACCACCCATCTGTTCTCTGTCTCCAGTTTTGTCATTTAGGGAATGCTATGTAACTGAAATTATACTGTATGTGATCTTTTCAGAATGGCTTTTTCACTCAGTGCAATGCCCTTGAGATCCATCTGAGTTGCGGTGTGTGTCAATATTCCATTCCTTTTTCTTGCTGTGTACCAGTCCACGGTTCGTTTAACCATTCCCCTACTGAAGGGCATTTTGACTGTTTCCAGTGTTTGGCTATTATAAATAAAGCTGCTATGAGCACTCACGTACAGGTTTTAGTGTGGATTCCATTTCTCTGGGATAAATGCCCAGAAGCTTGATTGCTGGGTCATATGGTGACAGGGTCATATGATCATATGCGGTTTTGTTTTTTGAGAAACAATCAAACTGTTTTGCAGAGCGGCTGTAGTATTTTCCATTCCCAACAGAAATATAGGTATGACCATTTGTCTGCATCCTTGCCAGGATTTGATGTTGTCACTGTTTTGTTTTTTAATTTAGTTGGTTATAATACGTAAGTAGTGATGTCTCTTTGTGGCCTAAATTTGCATTGTCCTAATGGCCAGTGATGTCGACCATCTTTTTCATGTGCTTTGTAGCCATCTGCCTATCTTCTTCAGGGAAATATCTCTTGGTGTGTTTTGTCCATTTTTCTAATTGGATTGTTTGTGGTTTTTCACTGTTGAGTTTCGAGAATTCTTTATATAATCCAGATACAAGTTTGTTAGATGGGTGATTTGCCAATATTTTCTCCAAGAGTGAAGCTTGTCTTTTCATTCTTTTAATGGGGTCTCTGGCGGTGCAAAAATTTTAAATTTTGATGTAGTCCAATTTATCAACTTTTTCTCTTATGGATTATGCTTTTTGTGTTAAGTCTGAGAACTCTTTGCCCAGCCCTAGATAATGAAGATTTAGAACGTCTCCCACGTTTTTTTCTAAGTTTCATAATTTTACATTCTAGCCTACAATCCATCCTATTAATTTTTCTATAGGTATGAGGTTTGAGGTTCAATTTTTTTTTTTTTTTTGGTCTATGGATGTCCAATTGCTCCAGCACCATTTGTGGAAAAGGCTATCCTTCCTGCACTGGATTATTTTGCAGCTTTGTAAAAACAAATCACTTGGATATATTTGTGTGAGTCTTTTTCTGGTTCTCTATTCTGTCCATTGATCTATGTGCCTGTCCCTCCACCAATACCACCCAGGCTCGATTACTGTAGCTATATAATGTTTTAAAATCAGGTAGAGTGATTCCTTTCACCTTATTGTTCTTTTTCAAAATTATATTGATGATTCTAATTCCTTTGATTTTTCCATATGCATTTTAGAATAATATTGTCTGTATCTAAGAAATATCTTGCTTGCATTTTGATAGGAATTGTGTTAAACTTACATGTCAGTGTGGGGGAACTGACATTCTTACTATGGTGATCCTTCCAATCTATGAATACAGATTTTCTCTCCATTTATTTAGATCTTTTTTATTTCTTTCATCTGCATTTTGTAGTTTTCAACACAGAAGTCCTGCATAGGTTTTATTTGTACTTAAGTACTTCATTTTTTTGAGCAATTATAAGCGGTCTTATATTTAAAATTTCAGTTTCCATGTGTTCATCACTGATATAGAGACACACGGTTGATTTTTGTGTGTTGATCCTGTATCCTGAAACCTGGCTGAACTCACTTTTAGTTCTGGGAGATTTTTGTAGCTTTCTTGGAATTTTCTACATAGACAATCATGTCATCCATAAAAAGGGACATTTTATTTCTTCCTTTCTGATCTATATGCCCTTTATTTCCTTTTCTTACCTTATCGCTCTGGCTAGAGCTTCTAGTACTAAATGTAGATTGCTGACGGTGGGCACCCTTGCCTTGTTCCCAGTCTTAGGGGAAAGCATTCAGTCTTTCACCATTAAGTATAATGTTGTAGATGTTCTTTACCAAGTGGAGGAAGTTCCCCTCTACTACTAGTTTTCTGAGAGTGTTTTCATGACTGGGTGTTGAATTTTGTCAAGTGTTTTTTCCTGCATTAATTAATATGATCATTGATTTTTTTCTTTAGCCTGTGGTGTGGTGGATTACATTGATTAATGTCAAATCCTGACCCCATCTCACATCCCGAGAAAAAGCCTCACTTTGCCCCAATGTATGATTCTTTTTACATATTGCCAAATTCCATTTGCTAACATTTTGTTGAGGAATTTTGCATCTATATTCATTAGGGTTATTGGTCTGTACTGCATTTTGTACTATCTTTGTCTGATTTTGGTGTCGTGGAATTCTGCTCTCATAAAATGAATTAGAAGTGTTCCTTTCTCTTTTTATGATTCAATTTCTTTAATAGTTATAGAGTTGTTCAAATGAATTATTTCATGTTGGGTGAGTTGTGATAATTTGTGCTTTCCAAAGAATTGGTTCATTTCATCTAAGTTATCAAATTTACGTGTGTAGAGCTGTTCATAATATTCTCTTCTTATCATTTTGATGTCTTCAGGGTCTGTGGACTACCTCCTGTTCCATTCCTGATATTGGTGATTTGTGTCTATTTTTTTCTTTGTCAGTCTTGCTAGAGGTTTCTCAATTTTACTGATTTTTTCAAAGAACTAGTTTTTTGTTTCCATGATTTTCTCTATTGCTTTTCTGATTTTAGTTTTATTGATTTTTGCTTTTATATTCATTAATTCCTTCCTTCTATTTGCTTTGGGTTTATTTTTCTCTTCTTTTTTCTAAATTCTTTTTTTTAAATTTCACCAATACAATACTATTAGATCAAAACTTGATTTAAAGTTCATACTTTGTAGGTGGGACATTTCATTTACATAAAATTATTTCAAAAGTCTACTTTCTTAAGGTGAGAGATTAGATAAATGATCTGAGACTTTAGTGCTATCAATTTTCCTCACTGGACTGCTTTAGCTACATCTCATGAATTCTGATATACTGTGTTTTGTTTTAATTCAGTTCTATGTAGTTTTTCAATTTTGTTTGAGACTTCTTCTTTGCTCTGTGGATAATTTAGAAGTGTGCTGTTTAGCTTCCAAGTGTTTGGAGATTTTCCTATTGTCTTTCTGTTATTGATTTTTAGTTTGATTTTCTTATGGTCAGAGAACACCCTCTGTTTAGTATCAGTTCTTTTAAATTTATTGAGATTTTTCACATCCCCTGACCCCCACACTTGCATAGCCTCCCCCATTATCAGCATCCCCTGCCACAGTGGTACATTTAGTGCAACTGATGAACCTACAGTGACTCATCATTATCGCCCCACATCCATGGCTTACATTAGGGTTCACTCCTGGTGCTGTATATTCTGTGGGTTTGGACAAAGGTGCAATTACATGTATCCACCATTACAGTATCGTATAGAGTGATTTCACTGCCTTAAAAAGCATAAAATGCTTAGTAATAAATTTAACCAAAGAACAAAATTAAAGAAGTCCTAAGATAAATGGAAAGAAATGGTATATTCATGGGTTGGAAGAGTCAATCTTGTTAAGAGGTCAATTCTCCCCAACTGACCTATAGATTCAGCACAATTCCAATTATAATCCCAGCAGCTTTATGAAAATACATAAACTGTCAGGCTGATTCTAATATTTATAGGGAAAAGCAAAGGACTTATGGTAGCCAAAAAACTTACTGTAAGTTGGAGAACTTACGCTCCCTCATTTCAAGACTAAAGGATTAAGCCAAGGCAAACAGAAGAACGTAACTGACCAGAGAGTCCAGAAGTAGACCCACCCTTAGCCAGCATGTTCGTTTTTGACAAAACAGCCAAAGCATTTTAATGGGGAAAAGAAGTCTCTTGAACAAATCGTGCTGGAACAGATGCCCAGATTGAGAAAAATGAACCTTGACCCTTACTTCACATTTAATTCAAGATGGATCATAGATTTAAGCTTAAAAACTAAAATGATAAAGCTTCTAGAAGAAAATATAGGAAAAAATCTTCATGACCTGTGAGCAGGTCAAAATTTCTTAGCTGGGACCCAGAAAGCAATAACCATAAAAAAGATCGACAAATTGACTTCATCAAGATTGAAAACTTCTGTTCACTGTTAAGAAAATGAAAAGGGAAATTGTGAACTTGGAGAAAAGATTATGAAATGTGTATCTGACAAAGGACTCGTATCCAGATTATATAGATAAGCCTACAATTCAATAATCGAAGGGCACATGTCCAATTAAAAATGGTCAAAAGAGTTGAATAGACTGTTCACAAAAGAATGCGTACGACGGCCAATGAATACATTAAAAAGTGCTGAACACCACCAGTCACCTGGGAAACGCAAAGTAAAGTCTGTGAGATGCTACTGCAGTATTTCATGGGTAAGATAATTTGTGATTAAAATTTTAAAAGACTGACAACACCAAGTGTTGGTGAGGTTGAGGGGCAACGGGAACGCTCATAAATTGCTGATGGGAACACACAATGTTGCAAGTACTTTGAAAAAAGTTTCACTGGTTTTCTATAAAATAAAACATACGCCTACCCTGTAACCCACATATTTTCTCTAAAAAAAATAAGTGCATATGTTCACCAAAAGATTTGTATGCGAATGTTTATAGCAAGCTTTATTTATAAAACTCCCCAACTGGAAACAACTCAAATGTCCATTAACAGGAGAATGGATTTGCAAATTGTGATATGTCTATACTACGGAACAGCACTCATCAATAAGATGGGAATGAACGATCAACACACACAACACAGATGAATTGCACGGTCATTGTGTTGAACGAAAAAAGCCAGACACAAAAAAGCACAAACTGTATGATTCCACTTATATGAAGTTCTGGAACGGGCAAAACTATACAACAGTGAAAAAAAAATCAGAATATTGGTTGCCTTTGGGGGTACAGGATAGTCTAGAAAGACACAAAGGCACTTTTCGGGGCGATGGAAAGGTTCTATGTCTTGAGAAGTGTGTGGGTTACACAGGTGTCTGCGTTTGTCAAAACTCATAAATTGGAGAAAAAGGAACCCTCATACACTGCTGGTGGGAATGCAAAGTCGTGCAGCCACTATGGAAAACAGTATGGAGATTCCTCAAAAAATTAAAAATAGAACTACCATACGACCCAGCCATCCCACTACTGGGTATCTATCCAAAGAGCTTGAAGTCAGCAATCCCAAAAGTCCCACACACCCCAATGTTCATCGCAGCATTATTTACAATAGCCAAGACGTGGAAGCAACCTAGTGCCCATCAGCAGATGATTGGATAAAGAAGATGTGGTACATATATCCAATGGAACACTACTCAGCTGTAAGACAGAAGAGAACCGTCCCATTTGTGACAACATGGATGGACCTTGAGGGAATTATGTTAAGTGAAATAAGCCAGATAGAGAAGGACAATCTCTGTATGACTCCACTCATATGAGGAATTTAAACATGTGGACAAAGAGAACAGATTAGGGGCCAGCCTGGTGGCGCAGTGGTTAAGTTCGCACATTCCGCTTCTCAGCGGCCCAGCATTCGCCGGTTCGGATCCCGGGTGTGGACATGGCACTGCTTGGCACACCATGCTGTGGTAGGCGTCCCACATACAAAGTAGAGGAAGATGGGCATGATGTTACCTCAGGGCCAGGCTTCCTCAGCAAAAAGAGGAGGACTGGCAGTAGTTAGCTCAGGGCTAATCTTCCTCAAAAAAAAAAAAAAAAAAAGAGAACAGATTAGTGGCTACCAGGGAAAGGTGGGGTGAGGGGTGGGCACAAAGGGTGAAGGGTTGCACCTACAACACGACTGACAGACAATAATGTACAACTGAAATTTCACAAGATTGTAACCTATCATTAACTCAATAAAAATTTTTTTAAAAACTCATAAATTGTACACGTGAGATTTGTGCGTTTCATGATACGCAAATTCTACCTTAGAAAACTCTAAACTGTAAACAAACGAAGATTCAGAATAGCACTGAACAGGTCAGCAGGCACTGCAGCGAAGTGCGGCCGCTGTTCACACGTCTCCCGGGTCTGTGAAGACCCCACAGTTGGTTCAGTCTCCGCTTGGCCGCCCTCAAGCGCGGCAGGACAGAGCTCATGCTGCACCGACTGCACTTGCTCGTCGAGTCACGAGGCAAAGTCCTTCCACGTTCTGGAGACGGGAGGCGAACCTTGGCACTGTCACATCATTGCTTCGCTCCCCGGAAGCTGGGCATCAGCTCGCGCCTGCTCTCCGTCACGGGCACAGCCTCTTGGTTCATGTCTCTGCCGAGGGACCATCCTCTGCTGCACCAAAGACAAATGTTATGTCTCAGTTGCCCTCTCCCTGGGGACCTTCAGGCCCCAGCGGGTGAGAAGCCCCTGGTCTGCTCCCCCCAGTCGGAACTGGGCTGGGAACTGGGCTCCTTGGTTCTAGTCACGGTATAAAGATTTCCCTGTGAAATGTGGGGCACCTTCAGTCCCGTGTTCGTGAAGCACTGAATGCTCATCAAGCACTGACTACGCGCCAGACTCTTTTCCAGGTTCCTGGGACACACGAGCGAGCAAATTAGAGAAAAACCTTCGTCCTCTGGGGCTCTCATTCTAGTGGAAGGACGCTGATGTTGGTAGGCAGAATAACGACCCCCCGAAGACATCCACACCCTAATACCCAGAGCCTTATGTGGCAAAAGCAATTTTACAGCTGCGATTAAAATAAGAACCCCGAGATGGGGAGACTGTCCCAGATTATCTGGGTGGGTCCAACATTATCACAAGGGTCCTTATAACAGGGAGGCGGGAGGTCAGAGTCAGAGAAAGCAACATAACGATGGGAGCAGAGGTCAGAACGATGCACTCAGTGCAAGGAGGCCATGAGCCAAGGAACGCAGGAGGCCTCTAGAAGCTAGAAAAGGCAAGGGAATGAATTCTCCCCTAGAAGTGCCAGAAGGAGGGCAGCCCCGCTCTTCTTGCCTTTCGCCCTGTGAGACCCATTCCAGACTTCTGCCTCCCGGAGGTCTACGATGAGAAATCTGTGCCGTTTTAAGCCACCACGTTTGTGGCCACTTGTCACAGCGGCAACGGGAAACCAGTGCACTGACTTCAACAGCAAAGCTAATACGCGAGCAGACGATCCACGACGTGTGGGAAGGCGACGGATGGGCCAAGAACTCTGGGGTCCTCCTTGCCTTAGAGACAGGCGGCTCTCGGGACAACTGTGTATTTGCACACGTAGTCATTGGGCGACCTCGGTTGACAGTTCTTGGCGCGCCCCTAAAGGAGAAACCTTTTCTATTGCTCAGAGGGTGCCTAACTACAGTGATAAAATCTGGCTGCACGTTTAAGTAAAAGTAAAACCCACGTGCAAAAGTGTCATTCCCGGTGGACTGCTTTGTACTTAGACAGAGTTTCATTGTATTAAAATGTGCAAATGAGCATCCTTGGAAAAGCTCCATTTACCAGATGGAGAGGCTGAGGCACAAGAGGGAACAGCAACCCGACCCAGGGCCTTGTGGGGTGACGACGGCATTTTGCCTCCATTGGGCTTGCAGCTGGGCCTGGGTTTCCTCTCCACGTGAAAGTCAGAGTTTCTCTCTCGCACAACAAAGGCACCGTGTCGGCTCACACAGCTTCCCCAGAGAAGTGACCCAGCCTGAGTGCTGCTAGCCCCGGGCTGTCCGAGCCGGAGGGAGCGGGGAGGCCCTGGGAGCCGAGCCCTGCCATCTCCGCAGCTCACGATGCAGCTCAGCCTCCTGGCTTTTGTCCTGGCCCTTCCCCTGTCTAGCTAGCCCATCCCTCTTTTCAGGAAGCACCCCCAGCTCTCTTCCTTTCCTTGGAACTGTTGTGTCTCCTCAACTGTACGGGACACTCTCTGAGAGCAGCAGTCCTGCCTCCCACTCTCTATGAAGCCAAGTGAGGGGCTGGAGGTGTGGACGGCACTAGCCTTTGTCACCTGAAGGCAAAACTGGAATGAAGTTTGGTGCATTGTGATGACCGTATGCTTTCATACAGGTTCAGCTGCTACAACCTCACCCAAAACAGCAGTGACCTAAACACGATAACCAGCCCTCAACATACACAGCCCAGCGTCAAGGGTTCAGACCCCTGCTGGCTTGCTGTTCTGCCATCCTCAATACACAGCTTCCACCTCATGATTTAAAATGGCTGCTCCTGTTCCTGCCACCACATCCTCATTCCAGCCAGCAGGAAGGAGAGAGGAGAAAGAGGGCCCTTCTTGCTTTTAAGGGCTGGATAGGATGTTGCCCCGATCACTTCCATTCACATGCCACTGGCCAGAACCTGGTCATGCTGGCACCCTTAGTTGCAAGGGAAGCTGGGAAATGGGGTCTTTTGTTGGGTGGCTAGAGGCCCAGCAGAAATTCTTATTAATGTAGAAGAGATGAGCAGACGTCGTCTCTGCCGTGATGATTTCCTCAGCTGCAGGAGGGAGGCAGGTGGGACCTGGCGAAGAGCTGGGAGTACAGGGCATGGCTTTCTTCTCACACCGGAGCGGCCGGGACAGCAACAGCATCAGCCTGACATTCCCACCTCGCCAAGGGCCATGGCTGGGACCCGGAGCTCCCATCCTGCAGCAGGAGCTACAGCCTGCAGCCAATGTCTGCAGAAGCCAGCTGGGGGGCAGAGGGTCTGCACCCTCTCGGGGACCGTTGTTGGATGGGGGCACGGGTCTCAGGCTGGGGTCACTTCCTCCGAGGGCTGCTCATGACCTGGGTCCTCACGCGGGGTCACTGATGCGGGGGCTCGCTCTGCGTCCCGTCGCTCTGCCCCAGCACCGACGCAGCCCGTGCTGGACAAACGTGCAGAAGTTAGGGACAGTCGGGCACTTCTCCTTCAGAGCACTGGTCACAATCACACGCTCGTGTCACTTCTCCTTGCTCACAGAATCCCAGGCTTGTTTGGGCAAGACTGAGGCCAGCCCAGGGGTCAATCACAATCAGTTCAAGCCAATCCTGTTCCCCTTTTCTAGTGACTGGGGCAAGGGTGAGGATGTGACCCAATTCTGGTCAATGAGATAGAAAGGGAAGTCCGCTGGGGGCTTTTGGGAAGATTCCCTCCTCCCACCTCACAGAGAGAGAGAGAGCTGTTCTGGGTGCTGGTGTGAAGATATGATGCTGGAGATGTGGCAGCCGTCTTGCAACAATGAGGAGACAAATCTGAGGTTAAAAAAATCCCGGGGATGGCAGAGTAAAAGGGTGGAAGGCACCCATTAACATGTTATCTCATGTGGCAAAAGGAATTTCACACACGTGGTTAATAATCTTAACTTATCTTGACTCACGAGCCACTGCACTGACCACAGGACATCTTATCTCAGTAATTCTTGATTAAACTTTATGGTTCAAGCCACTCAAAGTCGGATGTTCTGTTACTGGTAGCAACAAAAGTGTTCAAACACCATCAGCAGTTCTCCATTCTGCTCAGCACAAGCACTGAAAGCCTTACCCTGGCCCACGAGGCCTGTGTCTAACCTCCCAGCTGTACCTCATAACCCTCCCCTCTTCGCTCACTCTGTTTCCACAACACTGACCTTAAATTTTTTCTTTGACTCCCCAGGCTTCTCCCCACCTCGGGGCCTTTGCACGTGCTGTGCCCTCAGCACCTCCCAGCGTCACCTGGACTACTTCCACAGACTCTTTTGGCCTCAGTTTGTGTGGCTTTAAGAGAGGCCTCGAGTGTCTTTTCTCTTATGGCCCTCGTCTCATGTGGGATCACAGGTTTATTTATGACTTTATCCAGCACCTGTCTCCTCCATCAGAATGGCAACTTTATCACAGCTGGCACTGGGTCTGCTTTTGTCACACTGTGGAACTGTTCATAGTGCCATCGAGCCCAGAGGAGGCACACAGTTGTGTTTCCTGAATGAATGAAACAGTTTGAATCATTAATTCACTGCCCGTCTCCTTGCTGGACTTTAAGGCCGCCGCGGCCAGGAGTGCCTCACTCAGCCCACAGGGATCCTTCGTTCCCTGGCCAGTCCCCTACACACCTGTTGGCACTGGATTCGTTTGTTTACAAGTCTGTGACACACACACACATGCCCCACTGTACTACTATGTTGCTACATAACAAACAGCCCCCAAGCACACAGTCGCTTAAACAACCACAGACACCTATTATCTCCCTGTTTCTGTGGGTCAGAAATTTGGGAGCGGCTTGGCTGGGTGGCTCTGGCTCAGAGTCTCTTAGGAGAATGCAGTCAGGGGTCGGCAGAGACCGCTGTCACCAAAGTATGTGCAAAGGCCCCGAGGTGGGGAGAAGCCTGGGACAAGGCTGGAGAAGCAACATCTGACGTGGCTCCCTTCTAGGCCCAGAAAGCTCTGGGCCTCTCCAAGGGCTACGTGAGCATCCTCACAGCATGGCAGCTGGCTTCCCCCAGAGTGAGTTGTCCAAGGGAGCCAGCCAGAGGCCACGAGGTCCCCTGTGACTTGGCCTTGGAAGTCACATATCATCATCTCCACTCTATCCGTCACAACACAAGGGCGTGAGAACCAGCAGGGCCGTCCTGGGAGCTGGCCACCACACTCTCCAGCTCCTTGAGAGCAAGCCCTGCCTTGCTCACCTTGGGATTCTCAGCGCAGGCCTGGGGCGGGGGGTGCCATCCATGCTCAACAAGAATTTGTGGGAAGAATGAATGAATGAATGCAGTATCTTATAATAGTGAATGCAAAGGCTCAGAATAACAGCACCCCCCTCTTAGGGCCTCATAAATGGGCTGATGAGGACATCTGAGCCCATGGACAGAGCTCTGTGCCAGCTCTCGTCTAATCGGGTCCGATGCCCAGAGGAGGTGCTGTGTAGGCATGTGACTCATTTCATCCCACTAGCCCTGGTGAGTCAGGGGCATGGGGCGTCAGTGATGGCTCTCGGGGTTTGCGGAGGGGCGATGCTTGCTCCAACCCTTCACCCTTGATGAGAAAGGGTCTAACAATCAGCCTTCGCAGCGAAGACATGAATGAATGGATGGATGCATGAATGAATGATTGTGTCAACACCTTGAGAATTTCCTTGCTTGACAGTGAAATTCGCTCTCCTTGGTGTCCCCTGGGCCTGGACGGATCTTGGGGGAACAGAGCGCTGGGCAGAGCTGCTGCAGCCATGCCCAGAGAGGGTAGGGGCCTGTGGGTCCATGAACAATGTGCTCTCCTGGCTGCGAAGGGCTCAGAAAGTATGGACGGTGCCCAACAGCCCCTGTGTCACCCGCTGGGATTGTCCATGGACCCAGACGTCTTCTTGTTGATGCTGGCGGTTGGCGGTGGGCTTGTGTCCCAGGCGCCTTCTCGGGGGTGGGGGCTCCCTCCCCTGCCTGTGGTCCCAGGACCCCGGGAGAGGCTAAATGTCCTTTTGCACAATCCAGGCTTCATGGAAACTGCCCAGACTCAGTTAATCCTGGCTTCCCTCGCTCTCAGCAATCCGGGTTTTTGGAAATCTCTGGGTTTGCAGTTAAAGTAAAAATACTGGTTAGCCTCTGATCCTGCCCCAGCTGGCGGTGACACTCGCTGTGTCGTTTCTGGCAGTGAGTGGACATTGCTTCGTGCAGCCTCTTGCTCCTGTGTCAGCATTGTGAGGTCGCAGGAAGACGTGCCTGCACTAAGCACAGAGATAAGTGACTAATGGGGCCTGGAAACGCCCCTGCCCATGGGAGGCGGGGGCCGCTGAAAAGCGCTGATGCTGAGCCCAGACGGACTTAAGACCTTGCACAAATTGCCCAGCATCCCTGAGCCTCAGTTTCCTCATCTGAAGGCTGGGGGTGGCGACAACAGCACATCTCAGATGGCTGGAGGACGAGGGGCGGCAGATGCTCAGCCTGGCACGGGCACACGGCACATGCCCCACGTGGCAGCTATAACGGATGTCACCGGGCACTGCGTGGATGAACCAGCCCAAGATTTGCAAAGCCGAGGTGGGCGGCAGACATGCTTGCCGCCCCTGCTCTGGGCCAGGGCCCCGTCCCCCAGAAGCAGCCGTGAATGTGACGTGCATCTGGAGGGGAACTGTGGGCGTGGGAACAGATCAACTACGCCAGAGTGTGAGGTCTCTGTGCTTTCCAAACTTTCCATCATGAGTGTTTATTGCTTTGATAATGGAGGGTGGGATCCCCCCAAACCAACCAAACAGCAGAGAGAGAGAGAATGAGACCAGGGCTGTGGCATGTGCTAGAATAGAAGACACAGAGAATCCTCTCGACTGGGGGTTTCAGATGATGCCCAGGGGAGAGGAGGCCTCCAGAGGGAGGTCTGTTGGGAGGAAGGAGGAGAGGTGGGCTGGGCCTTGGCATTAACGGGATGCAGCTGGACCAGAGGACAATGGAGTTCACCCGCCATGTGCCGGCTGTGGGGCCTCTGGAGCCTCAGTCTCCCGCTCTGTAAAGTGGGGATGCTGGAGATAACCGCCCCCACCTCTCAGGGCGGTCATGAGGACTAAGGAGTGAACAGCCATTGGGGAGCAGAGCCTGGTGCCGTGGGTTCATTGATAAACAAGAGTAACGTCTGCCCCCTCCCGCAGGCGCACCCCCCCCCCATGCCGGCAGGCAGGTCCGTGGTTCACGTCAGGGGGTCTCCCCTTTTCTTATCCTCTCCCCTGTCACTCCCCGCTCCTTGTCCTAGGGGAGGGGATGCTGAGCAGACATCGCCCACCCTGAACCCACTCTGCTGGTCCCTGAGGTCCCTCCTCAAAGATGGGGTGCTCTCTAAGCCTCTGCCCATGGTCTCCTATTAACAGGATGGGGGGAGCTGTCAGGGGCCTGAAGTCTCCAGAGGCCCCTGGCCTGGGGGAGAGAGGCTGGCAGGCACTGGCCTCTTCCCCCTCAGGGCCTGGGCTCCCCCCAGCACCAGCAGACAGACCCAGCTGGTTTCTGCCCTGCGGGTCTGGAAGCCCCTTTACAGTGATCCTCTGTGGGGTCAGCTCAGACCCGGGGGTGCCCCTGCGAGGCCCTGGCCTCTGCCCACACCTGCAGCACGGATGGGGTGGGCTGGGAGGGGGCCTCATCGAGAGCGATGGGGACACAAAGAGCCCAGGGACCATCCTGGCCCCCAGACAAGGGAGCCGATCTGGGCCTCAGTCTGCCTTGCCCGGGGGGATGGTGCCACCTCCCTGCCCCGTGGAAACAGCACCAAGCCTCTGCAGCACAGAGCGTGGTGACGTGTCAGCTACACGAGGGGGTGGCAGGGCGGGGCAGGGGGCAAGGGGGGACAGGACTGCCAGGCCAGCCCCAGAGCTCTGGGCCAGCTTTCTGAACACTGACGCCCAGGGTCTGTGCAGCCCCTACAGCGGGACTGTCCTCGTTCCCCGGCTGCACGAAGGAACACGACCCAGTCAGCATTTGTCCTGAAGGGTGTGGCCACCCCACCCCAAGAGAGTCCTCCGAGCTTCCTGGTGCACGCCCGCCCCTCCCCTTCATCCGCCTCGGTCAGGCTTCACCTGGGGAACCAGACCCAGGAGGAGATCCACGTTAGGCGATTTCCGGCAAGGAACCAGTCACGCGACTGTGCGGCTGGCCAGACAGTCGGAAAGCCGGACCACTGGGCCTGGGCCGAGGCCGCTGTCCACACGCGGAGTTTCCTCCCCGCCAGGAGGTCTCAGCTCTGCTCTGCAGGCCTTTCGGGTGGTTGAGCCGGGCTCACCCGGAACACCCAGGACAACCTCCCACTTCAAGTCCACCCATATGGGCTGTAGTACATGTATGAGGCATCTTCCCAGCGACACTGAGATCAGTGTCTGAAGAACTGGGGACTGCAGCCTCACTATGTTGACAGTGACCATCCCTCCTCTGTCCAAGCTTTCTAGCTCCTGCCAGCTTGAGCACCCCCACTCTCAGACCGGTCCCCACTGGGGGTGGGGTGAGGCGGGCAGCCCTCCCAGCTCCCGAGCCAGCTGTGCTCCCAGTACTCCTGGGGTGAATTCTCGCCGGGACACTCAGCTCTTGCTGGTAGAATCCTGGGCGAGCCCCAGGGAGCCCAGCCTGGGGTAGAGCACCCGGCCCGCCTCGCTGCCCTCACGGAGCCTTCGGTTCCTCGCCGGGGAACAGCAGAGCCCGCCACACTGCTTTGCTGCACGCCTGTTTTCCTGGCCCAGCCGCCGTGCTCTGGGCTGCGTTCCCTGGTGAGGTCGCAGCTCTGGGCTGCAGGAAACTGGTCCCGTTGTTGTTTTGTTTTGATTGCACAACCCTGTGCATGAGGCAGAGCGGACATCTGCTGTTTTGGCCAGCCCTGGCCCCACGCCCCCTCCTCTTTCTGGGAAAAGCCCCCCAGTTGCCTCCAGGGGAATTCCCCCACATGTGCAGCCTGGGGAAAGGGCTGTTGGTCCAGACGGGCCTGCCTTGCCAAGGGATGGGCCTGAAGCCCGGGCTGGGTCACCAGCCCTCCTTCCTTGGGGGGCGGGGGGCACTCGGTCCTCATCCTGATGGCCAGTCCCTGAGGGTGGTCACCGAGTCCCTCCAGCTCCCCAAGATGTCCTGGTGGTGTCATCCCCGGGGCCCACCTGCTTCTCCTGCATTTCCTTCCATCCTGAGCTCCCCCTCAGTCTGGAGACGAAGCCCCTTTCTGCTCAAGGCTGACAGAGCCCGCTTAAGTTGCTAACAACCACACAAACCCAACTAAAATTGAATGCCAATCCTGGCTCTGCCCAGACTCGCTGTGTGACCCTGGGCAAGATGGCCCCTCTCCGGGCCTCAGTTTCTCCACCTGCACGTCTAAGCTGGCCTCCAGTGCTGACACCCCAGGACCTCACGGCTGCTTTGGGCCACGGCAGCCCACTGGGTCTGGTGTGTCCACTGCCATGGATCGATTGAGGCCTTCTCTGCCCTGACCCTGAGGTCTCTGGGGCATTTGGTAGAGGAGGGAAGACGGTGAGTGGGGAATCCTTGGTTCTACCTCCTGCCATGTGTAGTGGGGCCACGAGGATCAATGTACTGTGTACCAAGGCCTTGCTAAGGCGACTTCGCACCTCTCTTTAAGCCATTATGCCTCAAAGTTTCGAGAATCTGGTGAAAGCTTTGGATGCTCTCCCTATACCAGACACATCTCTCCACCCATTCTCTCTCTCTCTCTCTCTCTCTCTCACACACACACATACACACACTCTAATGTACAGTTTCAGGAAGAGGGCTAGGACCAGCCCTCCGACATCTGTCCTGACCTTCAGGTGAGCAGCCTCTGGATTTAGAGGACAGATAACCAGCTTTGGCACACAGACATTAGGGGCCAGGCCCTACACTAGGTGCTTTGTGAGCATCAGTTTACACACCCATTCATTGTTTCCCTCTTGGGCACAGAGCTGGACTACACTTCCCAGCCTCCCTTGCAGCTAGGCACAGTCACATGACTGCGTGCTGGCCAATGGAACATGAGCTGAGGTGATGTGCTCCCCCCCCAACACTTTTAGCCTGGTCCACAGAATTCCTTCCACACCATCCTCCACACTCTCCCTTTCCCCTTTCACAAGATTACTGCAGAGGAAGATAAGGCCCTAAAACATGCAGAGCCACAAGTTGAAGGAGCCTGGGCCCCTGAGTGACTGTGGGGAGCAGGACCCCGGCCCCTCCCCACCAGCCCACATACACTGTAATGTGAGCAAGAAAGACACTTGTTTTCTTTTTTTTTTCTTTTTTTGCTGAGAAAGATTTGCCCTGAGCTAACATCTGTTACTAATCTTCCTCTTTTTTTTTTCCTCCCCAAGTTCCCAGTGCATGGTTGTATATCCTAGTTGTAAATCCTTCTAGTTCTTCTATATGAGCTGCCACCAGAGCGTGGCAACTGACAGACGAGTGGTGTGGTTCTGCAACAGGGAACCAAACCCGGGCCACCAAAGTAGAGCACGCCGAACTTTGACCACTAGGCCATCAGGGCTGGCTCAAATAAACTTTTCTTTGGGGGCTGTTTGTTACATCCATTAGCCCATCCTGACGAATGCAGCATTTCTATTACCCCCATCCAGGGAGCTTCTCTTCGTTCTGAAGGAATCCATTTCAGGTCTCCTTTAAAATAGCAAGTTTCCCCACTGGCTTCAGCCTGGGATCCCTGAGGCTGGAGAGGGCCCATGGCCGGCCCTGTGCTGGAGCCCACCTGAACTCAGGGCATCTTCTCCAGGACCCCGATTCACAGCCAATATGGGCTTCACGCCTGCACTCAGGCCCCTCCACCCCAGCTTGCCTCATTTCATTATGTCTGTAGTCTGCCGTCTTCTTGTTCCATCCTGTGGCCTCCCGTTACTTTGGCCGTTGCCTGGGGTCTGAAGACCAGCATTCAGGGTCAGCTGTATCTATCTGTTTTTCTCCCTGACAAACAGCTTCTTGAGGGCGGGGCCTGGAGCTGGTTCACTGCTGAAGCTCCTCATGAGCAGGCGGGGAGGGCTTCTGAAATGCTGTGGTCTTTGTAGTTTCACAGCACGGACAGGCCTTGAGAGCACTGTTTCCAGAATCCCATTTTCTTGGGCACCTGGATTCCAGAGGGATAAGCTGGCCTCTGCCTATGGCTCCGCTCCTAAATGGGTTATAATGGGGCTCCGGAGGGGAGGGGCCGGGAGTCTGGGCCTGAGCTGCCTCGCTCTGGTCCCGTTTCCCAGCCACAAACTGCACCCTGGCCCGGGCCCTACATGCTGGGAGACTGCGAGACAGGTCAATGCCCCTTACATCCCCACCGTGGGCAACCCTTTCTCTGACTGTGCCCCAGAGGGAGCACAGGCCCCCACCTTTTTAATAATTCAGTCAGTCTCCAAACTACCTTTAGCCCTTTACAAAACCTTTTGCCCTCCATTATCTTCCCAATAATAATAACAACAACATTAACGCTATTTCGGGGTATGTGCCAGGCCCCAGGCTGGGCCACTTACATCCTACATCTCTCTGGGCCCTCACAGCAGCTCCTGGGGATGGATGCCAACATCACCCCCATTTGACAGATGAGGAGGCCGAAGTTCCCGGAACCCCTCCCCAGCAGCCCCCAGCACCAGCTGTGAAGGCAGCGGCCGGGGTCTGGCCAGGCGGCTGTGTTCCGACAGACAGGGCTGCCCAGGACTGGGGCTCCCACTCCAGCAGTGGGAGAAAAACCGTGGGAGGAGAAGAGGAAGGTGAGGCCCTTGGGGCTCTGGGCAGCTCCCAGCGCCCCCACTCCTTGGCTCTTTTCCGTGGGTCCTTGCCCTCTGCCCATGCCACCCGCTGGTTTGACCCCACCCTGGCCCTCATTTCCTCTCTGGTTCCCACCATCAGAAGCATCTGCCGTGGGCCTGGCTGTTCGGTTTCTCCCGAGCAGACCCAGCAAGCGATGCCTCTCTGAGGTTGTGTGCTCACTTTGCAAAACAGCAGAAATTTATAGCCCAAGTAATTGATCACGGTGCCTCCGCCTCCCTCCATCTCTCTCCGTCTCCTAATTCCCTTCTCCCTGCTCTCTTCTCTCTTTTTTCTCAGCGCGCCATCTGTGGTGTCAGAGAAAAGGAAGCCAAGAAGGGGGGGGGGTTCTAGTCCCAGTTCTGCCAATTACGAGTCACATGAACCTCAGTTTCCCCATCCGCAAAGCGGAGACGTTAATAATACCTGCTCACAGGTGCGCTGGGCTGGGCCCTGTGGGTGCTGGGGCTGTGAGGAGCCCCGTACAGTGTGACTTTACTCCCTAGGGCAATCTGTGAGCTGGGGTGGCTCTCGGGCCCACCTTCCAGATGGAGGCACTGGGCCCAGAGAGCTCAGGGCGTTCGCTCGGGCTCACAGAGGTGGTAAACAGCAGCCCTGGGCTTGAACCCTCGATGGTGGTGCTGCAAAGCCCAAACCATTATGCTACACTGCCTCCCTTCCCGCCAGGGTCAATCAGGACGGAGGTGACGGGCCAGGCCTCCCGATCCCTATGTCACTTCCTCCTGGGGCTCACCATGGGGAAGAAATGGAGGCTCTCGGGGCAAGGGGGAGTGCTTTGCCAACTGTAGAGTGCCGTGATGATGGGAGAAAACTTCACAGTCGTTTCCCTCCCTCGGCTATCTGGGAGACTCTGGGCCCTAAGCACTTGCCTGGCCCTCAGATTTCTATCTCTCCTTCCAGAGAGCCTGCGTGAACAGGGGCCTCCTACCAGCTGGGCCCCCACACCTGCTGGCCTCCTGGTACCTCCAGGGAGGTCCATAGAACCTTCCAGAATGACCCACAAAAGGACTCTGAAGAGTATTTCACTCATCCTTCATGCCCTGCATACCTGGCTGGAAAGCCCCCTCCGGACTCCCAGTCGAGTGCTCGCTCAGAACAGAATTTTTGTTTCATTCGGGAGGAGAATTTTTCTAGGGGCCAGAGCTTGTCTTTTTCCTTCCACTCCCTTCTCTTTCCTCTTTTCAGTCTAGGTTTCTCCCTGCTCCGGTATGTCTCTCTCTCCAGCTGTCTCTCTGTCTCTGTCTCTGTCTCCCACCCTCCAGCCGCTGCGATGACTCGCTTCCCTCCCCTGCGTGGCCGCAAGGCCAAGCCGAGCTCCCATCGGGCTCTCTTAGCCTCCAAAGGCGCCTGTGCAGGCAGCACCTGCCTCCTGACCTTCCCACCGCAGCCCTGGGGGGCTGCACCTGGGGGGCAGCCGGGGCTTTGTTCCCCCCTTTCTGGAAGGACAGGACGCTCCAGCCCCTCCGGCTTCCTGCTCCCGCCTGGCTGGCGGAGATGAGAGCCGGCTGCAGAGCTGGGAGCCAGGCAGCAGCATACAGAACAAACAGAATTTTTTTTTGCAACTAGAGGGGGAAGCACAGAGCTAAAAATAAAACGAAAAGATCAGTATCTGTCAGTCTGACAGCTGATTGGCTGCTCGGAGATGCATATAATTACCAGCAACTGGCGCTGGGTAGGCAAAGCCGGGAGAAACTGCTGAGACGAGGTTAGGATTTAACCTTTAAATTCTGGAGCCACCGGAAGCCGAGGGGAGGACGACGGGCGTCGGCGCTAATGAGGCTGGGGGTGGGCGGCGGGGCGGTGGGCCGCCGAGTCCGGGGCAGGTCCCGGGGCGCCTCCGGGAGGGCCCTGGGCGCCCTCCGCCCCGGCTGCCTCCCCCATCAGACTGGGCGTGCGTCTGATTGGGCGGCCGGAGGTAGTGTCCTTCTCCCCGCCCAGCTGGGGGGCGGTGTCTTCCGGGAAGTCAGGGTCTCACCCCGAGGGAATGAGGGGGCTGCCTGGGGCCCTGGGGCCCTTCCAGGCCGGCCTCCTGGAGAGGCGCACCCCAACCCCACCCACATTCCTCCGCCTTTCCCTGCCTGGTGTGGGCTTCCGCCAGCCGTCCCCGCTCCCCTCCTTCCTTCACCCCAAGTCACCCCGCTCCTGGCTGTTTCCTGCCCGGCCTGGGGAGGGCATCTCGGCGCCTCAGGCTCGTCCCATCCCCAGAGATAGACAAGCACCGCAAGACTAGAGGGATGTTGTGGTCTCCCTCGGCCTCAGTTTCTTCATCTGTAAAATGGGGGTGATGATAGCAGGTCCGCCTGGGCGCTCAGCAGATGCCAGGGGTGCCGCAGACCCAGTCTTCTGATTCTCTCACCTGAGCCGGGAGTCAGAAGAGGCGGGCTCTAGTCCCAGACAGGAATTGTCGCTTTCTCTCTTAGAGCTGGTCTCCCCATCTGTGAAGTGGGGCTAAGGACTCCTGCCCTCTGACCTCTGGGGGTGTCGGTGACAGTGCTCGGTGAACTGCACCTGTTGTAGGAGGTCAGAGAGAACGTGGGGCTTCTTGAGCCCACTGCTTTCTCCCCTCCAGGCCTTTGCCTGTGCTGTGGCCTCTGCCTGGAACTCCTTCCCTCCCTCTGATTCCAGCCCTTCCCTTCAGGGCTTCTTCCTCTGGGAAGCCCTTCCTGACTCCTCGGCAGGCCCTTTCCTGCTGGCCCCGGCTGTCTCACCTCCTACTCAGGCCCTGATTATCTGCCTTGCATGCAGGACTGTGAGCCCTGTGAGGGCAGGGCCCCACGCCTGGCAAGGCCCTGGCCCAGGGCCCCTCGGGAAGGGAGACAGCCCGGTCCCTGATGCGTGGCCTGCCCTGTGGCCTGGGGAGCCAGGAGGATGTGGGAACCACCTTGTGCTTTGCTGCGCAGGCGTGGGGCAAGCGGTGGCCTTGGTTGGTGAGGAGCTGTCTTTCCCCAGTGCATCAGGGAACACCCGGCCCTGCCCTCTGAGCACTGACAGTCTAAGGTGATGCCCAGGGGAGGCTGCCCCTGTGTGTGACTCCTAAGGAAGAGGGAGTTTCAGAGTGTGCCTGCCAGCACTGGGCTGGGTGGGGTGGTGGGTGGAGCTGCTGTGGTGTACCAGGACCTAGAAAGCCCAGACCGAGGGACCAGAGACCCTGCTGGAGCTCCTCACTGGGGCGAGATGCAAAGGGCAGTGGAAAGAAATCACAAGAGTTCCCACTTGGGTGGCCTCGTGGTGACTGCTTATCTTGACCACTTAGAGCCCTTACCTCACTGAGTGCCCACAACCACTCGTGACTCCTCGAAGGCATGCTATTGTTATCCAGGTTTTGCAGATGAGGAAACTGAGGCACAGAGCAGTTAAGCAACATGGCTGGTGAGGGCAGAGCCTGGCCTGCCCAATGCCCCATCCCCCACGGCCAGGCCCAGCAGCCCTGCCTCTCCGAGAGGATGAAATGAAGGAGGTGGAGGGAAGACACGCTGATGCAGAGTCTCGAGAAGGCTTGTGTGTGTGGTGTGCAGAGGGACTCCCCTTTGGGGTGTATTTGAGAGACTTCCGGAAGATTTAAACTGCTTTTCAAGGATTTGAGAGTGTCACACTGGTGTTTCTTTTGAATGTGACATGGTGATGAGACTGGGCCCCAAGGCAGCCCGGTTTTATTCAGGTTACAGTAATAATAGCAGCAACAAAAGCAGCTGTCCCTGACCGCATGCCCGCCCCGAGCTCGGTGCTGGGCTCAGCCTTGACGTGGCTGCACTCTCGGAGCCTCCCCACCAGCCTGGGCTAGAGATGCTTCTCCTCTCTGTGTTCTTTCTTTCCAGCGGGTCTCAGAATTGGTTTGTCTCCACATTTGCTGCCTCCCGTTAGGCAGTGAGGTTGGTGAAGGCTCCACTCTGGTCTCCCCCAGGCATTGCTGAGTCCTTGGCACCCAGCATCTGCTCCACAGAGAGCACCTGGACGGTAAAGCTTTGCTGGACACATTTCAGATGAAGAGACTGAAGGTCAGGGAGGTCGCACAGCTTGCCAGGAGAGAACCCCAGGTTTCTGTGGCTCCAGAGCCCAGATTCTAGTCACCACCTCTCACAGCTGCTTCAGAGACCCTCTCTGAGACCCCTGAAGAAAGACACAGAGCACGAATCCCCCCACCCCACCCCCACCCAGGGTTCTCAGGCCTTGTACTAAAACCTGAGAGGCTTCTGAACGGACCCTGCCCTCTCCTCACCTTTTCCTTGCTTCCTGGGAAATCAGAGGAGAGTTGGCCAGGGTTAGCTCTGTCTTGGGCAGGTCACACTCTCCTGGAGTTGCCCGGTTTTTTCGTGTGATCTGATTCAATTTTCCTTCCTTGTCACATTGGGTCCCACTCAGAGAAATCTTTCAAGTGGATGTGCCTTTACTATGTGACCATGACCCAGTTAATTCATATGTGCAGTTGATCACTGTTGCTTATCTCTGTGATAGGGCCCCTCGTTCTGGGGCTTTAAGCAAACGTCCCAGAGAGGCCAAGGGCTATAAACCCAAGATCCTAATGGTTAAGAGCTTGGTTCTGCCACTGAGTGACTTTGGGGACCTCACTTGACCTCTCTGAGCCTTGGCTTCCTCATCTGTAAAATGGGCATGCATGGGAAGTATCTATCTCGATTCCTGGCTATAGGTGGGGAGAAGGAAGTCAAGCTTTCTCTTAAAAAAGAAAACAAACCACATTTTGCACAAATAATATATGATTTTTATCCCTATACTTTAAGAAATGTTGGTTTAAAGAAAACCTGTCTGGACACCAACCAGTACCTGAGCGCCCGCCACATACCCAGTGTTGCAATCAGCCCTGGGAAGGATGGTGATCCCCCGCTTGTGGGCGTGTCCTGCATGCTAGGCATGGTGGGAAACTCAGTGAGAAACCAATGAGCCTGGCTTTGGCCCCGGCCCCCTGTTTTGCTGATGAACAGAGTGAAGTCCTGCTTCCAGCAGGGGCTCAGCGTGGTGGGGAAGACACCCCATAGGGACTTTGGGTCCTGCCTGCAGGGTACCCAGTGAGCTCTCAGGGTGCAAAGATGAACCAGAGGTGGTTCCTGCCCTGGAGGAGGTATGTCTCCTAGGAGATGGGGACACATCCACAGAGCAGAGACAACACGTGGTGTAGTTGATCCACACCCTAAAGAGTCACTGGAAAGATCCCCACAGGACCTTGACTTACAAAAGTCCCCTCGAGCCAGCCCTGAAGGTCTAGTGGCTAAAGTTTGGCTCTCTCACGCCTGCACCCTGGGTTCATTTCCGTGGCGTGGAACCACACCACCGTCTGTTAGTTGCCATGCTGTGGCAGTGGCTCACACAGAGAAGTAGAAGGATTTACAACTACGACACACAGCCATACTGGGGGGCTTTGGGGAGAAGAAGAAAAAAAAGAAAAGAGGAAGACAGGAAGATGGGCAACAGATGTCAGCACCAGAAGAATCCTTCCGCGCATAAAAAAGATGTCCCCTCCTTGGTGTGTCGACATCAGAGTTCTAGGCCCTTTACTGTGGCTGATGGATGGTGCGTCTTTTATATCTCACAGTGGACTCCTCTTGAGCTGTATTGGAAATCTAGTTGGCTTGACCGTCATTGTCCTTGACCTTCACCCATTCTAGTCCACGGTCGTGGGGCCTCTGGACCAGGGTGTCCAGCTCCTGCTACTCAGACACATGAGACTCATTTTTAAGAAGCGACTGTGCTCCTCCTCCCCAATCCTGTCCCCAAAGGTGACTTCTAGTCCCGGATGGGAGGACACTTTCCAGTGGTCATGAGCTCTGGGGTCCCCCCCACCCACGAGATGTCTCCAGATGGACGAAGCGTGTCCAGGAGTGAAGTTGGAAGTTGGTTGCGAGCCCCCGGCATCCATCAGCCTTCCAAGGCCTGGCCTTGAGCCTCTGCACGCTCCTGACCAAAAGCTCCACGGCCTCAAACCTCCTGTGGGTGTGGGGTGGAGGGGGGAGTGGTGGAGATGGGAGGGGTGGAGGGGAGGGTCGGGCTAGAAGGAGCAAGAGAAGCCGCACCCCAGCCCCACGTGTGCACTCGGACGTGCCTGAAGTCGAAGGAAGGTGCAGAGCGGAGTGGAGGCCGCAGGGAGAGGTCCACGCCCCGTCTCGGTGCAGGTTCCTACAAGAAATTCAAGCATGGCTGTGGTTGGTTTCCACTCGGCTTCGCTGAAAACCTGCAGACAAGAGCCCACACGTCGTCCTCAAGGTCAGCTTTCGTGGAGAAGGTGGTGCAAGGAGCAGCTAGTGAAGACCTGGGCTGTGTGCCCGGCCAGCCACCCCCGCTTTGCCTCCCAGGGCGGTGCAGGCACCAGGCTGTGTGGGGGTGGGGAAGTACTTACTTCATTTTAAAGAAAGTATAAGAAGCAGTTGCCGCCACTGAAAAATAATGGAGACAAATGCCCTCCCTTCAGGAACTCCCATTTCTAAGCTAATTCCTCTCTACATTCCCACCAGAAAAGCCCCTCCTGCTGTTACTTGCCCCAAAGCCCATGTTTGGCCAACAAACAAACTGTGTGTGTGAAGTAATGTAAGCTTTCTCATTTGGGGTTAGTCAAGGACAACGATGATGCTTGCTCAGCTGCCATCAGCCCCAGAGACTCTGAACGGGCACAGTGGGTGGAGATAATCCCAGTTAGAGCGAAGAAGCCTGATGTCGCAGGTAGCCCGTGGTGGCCTGGCCAGCAGTAAAGGTGCGTGACCATCGGGGGTTTCGGGAGGCTGTAGATAGCTTGGAGCCCCGCAGAGGGCCTTTGAGGGCCCCCCAGGGAACCCCAGATTGGGAACCACTGGGCTAAGCCAGTTGACAGTCCCTGAAGCCACTCCCCTTTCCCCATCAAGGAAGTCCCATGTGGCAGGGTGTCAGGGGAGAGCTCGGTGGCTGTGGGGTCATCCTGACTCTTCCATTTATTGGCTGTGTGACCTTGGGTAGATGGCTTCTCCTCTCTGAACCTCTGGGCCTCACTGCCTCCCTCCTGGGTTGTGAGCCCCCTGTAAGGGCTGGGTGTCTTTACTGTTGTCATTACCTCTTGTCCGGGTCTCCTGACGTCCTACCCCCTCACGCCCTGCTCATCTCACTGGATTTCGGTGAGAAAAGGGGGCACAGAAAATGGGTCTCGGGAAATTCCGCTTGGAACCCCTGAGAAGTCTGTGATGGGACAGAGAGCCTGGGAGGGGAATAAGGAGGGCGGGCAGGGCAGCCCGTTGGCAGGCAGGCTGAGGACATCTTGAGACGGCAGTTCTGGGGTGCATCCGATCCCTCCCCAGCTTGAATAACCCCCAGATCACTTGAGGATCTTGTTCAAGGGGCAGATTCTGAGGCAGCGGGCCGGGGCAGGGGCTCCCAGGTGAGGCGGATGCTGGGCCAGCGGGGCCACGCTCCGAGCGGCAAGGTGGCCATACCAGGGCCTCTGGCCCGAGGGAGGAGGGCAGGCCACTTGGTGTCTGGAAGTGATGGCTCCAGACAGGCCCCAGAGCCCCAGACTGTCCCTGCTGGGAAAGATGAAGCGACGTGAGGGTGAAATTATGTTTTCAACAAAAGAAAAGACCTCTGCCTCCTAGCGTGTAGAAAGATCTCGTTCCCACCCCCATGCAGCCCCAGGGGCCTAAAAGAATGTGGTTTTCTGAGCGCAGCCTTCCCTCAGTGAAGGGGGTGGATTTGCTCTTAAAAAGTTGCCTGTGAAAGGAATTTTTCTCCATCAGACGCTATTTTCCAGCGGTTCGTGTTTTAAGACCACGGTTGCATTCCCACCAAGAGATGCCCAGCTCTGAGGCCGGGGTACCGAGGATGCCGCGAGCACGAGGAGTGCAGAGTTCAAGGGCGCAGCGTGGCCCACGTGCCAGTGGGCTGCGAGCTGATGAGCTGGAGCTACAGAGTTTGGGAACGAAAATCTGAGTCCAAAATGGTCCCCAAATAGGCTGAGGTCCACCGCCAGACACTGGCCCGGAGCCCTGATCAATACCGTTGATTGTAAGACCGGTGGGACCAGAGGGGACCCAGGGCAAAGCGGCCCCACAACTGGAAAAAGAGGCCAGAGGGACTGTGCGCTGGGGGAGGCGGCCGTCTTGTCTTTGTATCCAGCGCCTCAGGCCACACTCTGAATATCAGGCTGGGAGTGTTTTTGTTTTCATAAATGGGCACAATTGTTTAATGTGCCTGAGGAGCCTGCTGCCATGATGGTTTGCCTGTGTTTCCCAGAGTGCTCTGAGGCGGTGAGGCCAGAGTTCCACAGAGACTCCTGGGAAATGCTGGGTTAGGAGAACGCTGGGCTTCGTTGCCCAGCGGGGCCTGTGCTTGATGTACCAAGGAGCACTGAGAGTCTCGAGTGAGAGATTGAAGTGCACAGTCTGCTCACACTCGTGGGCCGTGGTTTTCCAGAGCATAGCCTGCGATCAGTATTCCAAGGACTACACTTTGGGAAGCCAGTCAATGAAAGGCCCTGGTAGCTAAAAGCTCTCCCTGTTCCTGTATTAGTTACCTCCTGCTGTGTAACAAATCACCCCAAACTTAGTGGCTTAGAACAATAAGCATCTATTATCTCAGAGTTTCTGTGGGTCAGGAATTCAGAAGTGGTGTCACTGGCTGGTTCCGGCTCCTGGTCTCTTTGGAGGTTGAAGTCAAGGGGTCGGCTGGGGCTGCCATCATCTGACGGCTTGACTGGAGCTGGAGGACGGGCTTCAAAGACGGTGCCCTCGCAGGGCTGGCAAGGTGGCGCTTGCCATTGTCAGAGGCCTCGGTTCCTCGCCACAGGGACCTCTCTGTGGAGCCGCTTGAGTCTCTTCACTATATGGCGGCTGGTTTCCCCCAGAGCAATGCAAGAGAGCAAGACGGAAGCCACCGTGCCTTCTGTGACCCAGCCTTGGATGGTCCCTGCAGTCATTTCTGCGGTGTCCTATTGCTCACCCAGGGCAGCCCTGTTCGTTGTGGGAGGAGCCAGAGAGGTGTGAACACAGGAGGCAGGAATCATCGGAGAACATCTTGCAGGCTGACTACCAAGGTAACCATGACTCAGGACCAGGACGGATAACTTGCCTCATCCCCCAGCTGGTTTCTTACCCTTTAGTGCCAGTTGGTGAGTGAGGACTGAACCCGCTCACCTGTGCTGTGAAGGCGGGAAGAAGAGGTCTGGGACTCATCAGCCACGCCCAGCCCCAGGGAACAGCAGCAATAACAATCATCCAGCCCCTTTGGGGGAGCGCTCACCCCACGCCAGGTGCCTCCCGGACATCACGGCTGCTGCACAATCCTTGTCCCCAAGCAGTAGCTTCCACCAATATTTCCAAATCAGGCCACTCATTCTATGAAATGCATAAAATGAGATTTTTTTTCGTGATAACGGCTACAGCCACACCAGCAGCTCTGCCTTCTGGAAGTTCAGAGACAAACTCCTGGCCCGGGTGAGCCCAGCTGGAGATTGGAGTGGAGAGCAAACTGGGGTGGGTTAGATGCTGAAGATAAACAGATAATAGGGGAGATGAAAGCTTTATTTCATGGACAGTCGCAGACGAGGAGTCAGGGCGAGCGGGGGGATCTTTGCTTTATGGAGCCTCGTTGCTGTGACAAGTGGTCACATCCCCAGGCTGGGAGGCCATGAGGCCCGGGGGTGAGGAGCGTGCACCTGGTGCGTCCCGGGCCTGCCCATGTCTATTACTCGCTGTGTGACCCAGGCAAGTGACTTCACGGTCCTCAGTTTCCCTTCTGTAAAATGGGGTGATGATGGCGAACTCCTCCCGTCATGATGAGGATTCAGAAGGTTCCGGAATGCTTTTTCATGGCCGAGCTGATGGTGGGTCATAGAGGTGGTGGCCCCCAGGTTCGAAGAACTCTTGTAGAAATGCCATTGCCTGGAAGGAGGCTCGGTCACGCTTATGACCAAGAATGGACCCATCGGCTGCTGCCCAGGGATCCTGCAGGGTGACCCCTGGGACCTGGAAGGAACCCAGCCCCTCTTCTGCTGGGGGCATGTGCGGCCGCGGAGCCGGCCAGGCCCCTTCCTGTCCTGTCGGGGCACAATTTCAACAGAGGGAGCGTCCTTGGCGTGTTTTGCCCTCTCAGCTCGCAGCCGCTGAGCAGGACCTGGGGAGTCCCAGCCAAAGGCCAGGCCAGGAGACAACCCTTGGAAAGCAAGACGCAGACCTGCGCCCCCATCCTGCAGCCTGGGCCCGGGCCCATGGAGGTGTTTGGGCTGTAGGTGCTCAAGGCGGGTCCTTGGGGCCAGGCTGGCCTGGGGGCACTTGGCTCCATCCCTCAGAGCTGTGTGACTCTGGGCGAGTGCCTCCACCTCCCAGGACCTCGGTTTCCCCATCCCTAACATCTGCGGCTGGGCTGGCCTGCTGGCCCTCAGTGGGTTTGGAGGAGCCCGGGGCTGGCCAGGAGGGCCCGGCGCCCACGTGGGTGTGTACGGGGTGGACCCAGACCACCCCTTTCCTCTCCAATCGGGCAGCTCCGTTTAACCGCTGGTATGTTGGTGTTCTGAGTAATACCTCATTTAAAAAAGAAGGAGGAGGAGAAAGAAAAGGAAACGTTCTCCAGCGAAAGAATACAGTCCAGAAGTTTCCGCTAACTTACTTTGTCCCTTGGCTCATTCCTTCATGCTCTGAGGGGGCAGAGACGCGGACTCCCTCCGCCAGCTAGGTTCAGCGACCGTCCGTTTCCAAACGGTTCCTGGTTTTCTGGATTTGAACCTCTGTGAAGGCCCATGAGAGAGGGAGACCAGAAGGGGGCTTGGGTTGAGGGTCCTCAGAGGTTCTGGGGTCTCCTCTGTGGGTGCCAAGGTCACAGCGGGCTGGGCCTCCTCTTGGGCCACGCGCCGTGGGCATCTCGGATGCATGCCCCTCAGCCCCGGGGCTGGGCACACCCACGGGGCCGGCCCAGTGCTGCCCCTCCTCCTGCACTGGAAGCCTCGGCTGGCCTTGCTGCCTCTGGGGCTGCTTCTTCCTCTGTGAAGTGAGGAGGCAGTGAGCCCGATGATCTCTCAGCCCCTTCTAACTTCAACGCTCTAACTGCTGCATTTATTGAGCTCTGGCTGTCTGCAGAGTGGCCTCTGGGGCGTGGGGTGGTGGACCCCAGCCTGGGACAGGTGCCCGCCTGCTGCCTCCAGCTGGGCTGGGGATGGCGGGGCTCAGAGTGGCCCTCCCAGCCCCAGGAGACCCCAGGCCAGGCCCAGCTGCCAGGCTGCCATTTGAAAGGCCTCCTGTTGGTGGCACTTTGGCGTGGTTTGGGTGCTCCGTCTTAGAGCAGATCTGGTTTGTCCCTGAAAACACGCCGGCTCCCTCTCCGTCAAGGTTCTGTTTTTCTCTCCAGGGAATTTCAGTGCCTCGAGCTAGACTGGACCATGTGATTCCCCAGGTGAAACCCTTCCGTGGCTCCTCACTGCCCTCGAAGACAGTCCAAGCCCGGGAGTGTCCCAGGGCCTTCTGGGGCCCGGCACAGGGCAAGCTCTCCCGCCTGGGGGCTCTCCACCCCTCACCCTCTCTCCTCCAGACACACAGACTAGACCGTGTCCACTTCTGTCTTCTCTCTAAAGCCTCACGCTTGCTCTCCTCTGCCTGGAATCCTCGCTCTCTCCTCTTAAGGCTGGCTAAATGTCACTTCCTCCAGGAAGCCCTCCCTGCCTAACTGCGCCTTGAGTTCTTGCCCAGGCTCACACCGTCCTTCTCCTTCGCATCACTGCTCATGGCGGTGATCTCAGATTGCCAGTGTATCTGGAGCGCGGGCTGTGGGATTTTCATGCCTCGTACCCGGCATAGGCCCGGCCCCCAGGGGCAGCTCTGGAAAGCTCTGCTGAGCAAATCCAGGCCTGGAGACTGTGTGCGCACGACCTGCAGCCTGTTGGTCCAAGTCAGCAACCAGAGGCCAGCTGGGGCCGCCAGCCATTCCCCTGCGGGTCACTCGGGGCCTAGAAAGCCCGGTGGCCAGCGCACAGCCGTCCTCGGGCCGCTGCCTGGAAGGAGGGAAGGGGTTAAGCGTTTCTGGGCCTCGTGCTGTGTCTGCGGCAGTTCCCTTCCGCAGCAACGGAGGTTGGGGAGGAATGTTTGCAATGCAGCGCGGGGCGGGGGGAGGGCGGGCTGCTGGAAGTGGGGGCCTGGGGGGGGGCCGCGGGCCAGGCTCCCCAGTTGAGCAATCGCCCAGGCCCAGCCGGTTCCTGTAACTCCCGCCCCTCCCGCCTTTTCCCGCCCTGCCGGCTTCCTCCACCCGCTGCCTGCCGGGCAGTGGGGGCGGCCTGTGCTCTGGGGCCTGCAGAGGGAGGCTCAGAGAGCAGAGGCCAGGGGTGGAGGGAGGGGCTTCCGGGGAGAGGCAGAGAAGGAGTGCAGGCAGCTCTGCCAGCTTGGCCCAGAGAGGGCAGGGTCTTTGCCCAAGGTCACACAGGGAGCCCCACCGAACTGGGCCACACCCTGATTCAGCCTTTTTGTTCCCGTAGCTCCAGGACACAGCTCGATGCAGCTTGGAGGTCATGCTGCCACTCAGATGAGAAGCTCTGGATCACAGGGAGCTTCTCTCACCTGAAGGCAAAGGCCCCCAGCCCTGGCTGGCTGCTCACTCAAGCCTAGAGTTTCAGAGAGGATGCCGGCTCTCTTCAGGCTGGGCACACCCGCCCCCCCACCCCCATCCCAGCACTGCCCCCTGCCCTGCCTGTCCTGGGGACGCCGGTCACCTGCATTCCTTGCCTCCAGGAGCGTAGAGTGTATAATGAAGGCCAGACTCGAGCGGCTTCTGGAAAGACCACCCTTCCTCCTTCTGGTTCCCTTCAAGGAAGGACCTTCATGGCCCCCAAGTACTACAAATCCTAGGCTGAGCCTGGGCACAGAGCGGATTTCCCTCTCTGGGCACACACCTATGGGGGGCGGGGGTGGGGAGCAGCATTCCCTTCCGCTGCAGAAGGAGCTCCATCTATGTTGGCAACCCGATTCGAATCCCGGTTCCACCACCTTCAAGCTTCGTGGCTGCAGCACCTCTTTCTGAGCCTCAGTTTCCCCATCTGGAGAATGGAATTCAGAGTGGGGGTGGGTGGAGCGGGCAGCATGGTCTGGTTCTGCCAAGGCTGCGGGCCACTTGCCCTTCCTGGTCCCACAGATGTTCAGCCCATTCGGGGCATGCTCCGGGTGCCCCACTCCCGGCCCTGGGCTCTGCCTGAGCTGCAAAGGATGATGGGATGGGAGCCCTCAGAGGTGCCGCCTTGGCCGCATCTCGCTGGAACCACAGTGGAGCTCCTGGGCCATGTCTGGAGGGCGGGGTACGTGATCCTCGTGGGCTGGAAGCTCCTGTGAGAATACCCCATTTACAGGTGAGGGGGCTCGCAGGGGGAGTGGCCGGCCAAGCCCTGCGACATAGAGAGATTTTAACCTGGAGAACCACGCCAGTAACACCAAGGGCCCTCCTACACTCTGCTCTGCCCCCATTTACTGAGTCCTTACTGCGTGCCAGGCAATCACTGACCTACTTTAATCCAACAACAGCCTAAGAGGAGGGTATATTGATCCCCAATTTTTTAGGAAACAGAGAGGTTGATGCACTTGCTCAAGGTCACAGTTTGCAAAGAGTGGAACCTGACTTTGAACTCAGGCCACCTGCCTCCAGAGCCTGTGCTCTTGGCCAATCTCCTCTGCCCCCGGCTTGGGATCCAAGCTCTGTAGACAGGGCCGGGGCCACCTGGGGTTAGCCGCTTAAGCCCCAGAGGCCCAGAGTGAGGGAAAAATCTCCAGCACCCCGCGGGTCCGCGAGGGCTGTGCGGTCATCACTACCACCGGGTGCAGGGAGCTCAGAGGGGCCAAGCCTCTGACTCTAGGGCGCGCGGCCGGCTCCGCGCCCCCTGGCTCCCTGTCCAGGGGCTCCACAGAGGCCGTGGTCGGAAGGACCCCCAAGCCAGCTGGGTCCCCTGACAGACGGACAGAGGACCTCTCTCCACACGCAGCCTCCCGCTCCGGGGATGCGAGCAGCGCGGCCTGCCACCTCCTCCGGAGCAGGTTTCCTTTAAGACGGCAGAAGATTGATTTCCTGGCAGGCTGCGCGCGAGGAGCGTCCACGCGGTTTGCATGTCTGCATTTTTACGGCTCCGTTTAATATGTATGCAAATACCCGCCGCCGCTGCCGCCGCGCACGCGGCCGTCCCGGCCCGGCGCTGGGAGGCCTGATAGATGGGGCCAGGACGGAGACAAATGACGGGCTTTTCTAATTTCTTTCTCTTTTCCGGAGGCTGGGGAGAGGGGGGCTCAAGACTGGAAACCACAGCGGAGATTTAAATATATGCAAAATTGTTGTGGGTTGGGGCGGGGTCTGGAAACCTGAGCCGGGAGGAGAGCATTCCGTGTTTTCCTCGGTGGCAGTCGCGCAGGAGGTGGCCCAGCCCCCTGAGACCCCTGTCACCTCCGGCGGAGGGAGCGGCTTTGCTCCGGAGAAGCCGACTGCGTCCTCGGGAAGCGCACCCTCAGCGCAGAAAGAAGGAAAATGCGGGTTCTTTTCGGCCCCATCCGACAGGAGGCCGCTGCGTGTGTCCATCGCACCCCCACTTATTTCGTTGGGCTTCCAGAGCTTATAACTTTATAGGTGTGATGTCACTTAACTCTCACGGTTGCCCTAGGAGGTACATCACACCCATTGTACAGATAGGGAAACTGAGGCTCGCAAGAGTAAGGCCCTTGGGGAGAGTTGCAGAGGGAGGTGGGGGGATGCACTCCCAGAACCGCATCCTTGACGCTGCGCAGCCCTCAGCCATCTCCAGCTCTGTGGGGTGTGCTCCCAGCTATGGGGGGTGGGGCGGGCGCGGAATGTGCCCAGACTAACCCCCCAACACACAACCCGTGCTCCCCCATCCCACCTGCCCCCACCTGCCTGACTCAGACTGAGCCTGCATCACATAAGCCCGCATCAGATGGGGCCTGAGGACTGAGCCCCAAATTTTCAAAATATTATTTAGGCCTAAAATTTGAGGTGTAGTTTTAATGGAATCTTTCCTAATTTCTGAGGATTTCAGGTGACGGACGGGGTAGCTGGGGGCAGCCTGGAGGGTCCCGTGAGGACAGAAACGTTTCACAGAGGGGGCGCCAGCCTAGAGAGGGGGCTTCTGGAGCAGACAGCTCAGGCCCGCTGGAGACCCGAGTTCCACGTTTGTGTGGTGTGTATGTGTCAGTGTGTGTGTGAGGCTGGGATTGTGTGTCCATGCACACACGTGTGTGTCAGTGAGCGTGTGCATCGAGGTGGCAGCAGCTGAGACCGCCATACTGGCAGCTGGCATGCGAATTTCCCTGCGGGCTCCCATCCCCGTGGGGTTTGGGCCTCCTGTCTCCCGCACCCCCACCCGAACCTGCTCCCCTCTCCAGGGAAGCCTGTGCTGCTTCAGCTGCAGAACGGGGGTAGGACGGGGGCTGGGGACTTGAGAAGACTGAGGCACCCCTAAAGGTCTGCAGCCATGAAGAGGACTTGGTTATGGGGGATGGGGTGTAGCCTGTTGCCTGAGAACTCTGGGCAGGAAACGAGGGGCGCGCAGCTCCCCCAGGAAGCTCTCCCTGTGTGTACGTGTGTGCATGTGTGCATGAGTGTGGCGATCCAGACTTGCATATGTCCATTCATAAAATGCTCCTCCTCCCCCCCTCTTCCCTCTCCCCCCCCAACCCTTCTCTCTCCCACCTCCACCCTCACCCCTCCTGCCTCTTCCACCCCTACCCTCTTCCCATCTCTCAGGTTCACCCCGCCCTGGAGTGCCATGAGCCATCTCTCCTGGAGTCTCCCCCCTCCCTGCCCTCCTCCCCCTTCCCTGCCCCTTTCCCCCCACTCCCCACCTCTCCCCTCCCACATAGGTGTTTGTTTGTTTCCTTCTGTCCACTGTCGTCTCCCCCACAGGAATGTGAGCCCCATGAGAACCTTGAAATGGGGTGCTCAGCACCCCTCTGATGTCTGGGAGCATCTCGGGACCCCTCCCCTGCCCAGGCCGAGCTCCTTCTCCAGGCTCAGGTCTTCTCTGGTGGGGCTCCTGCACCCCGGTGTCCATGGAGCCCACCCAGACAGGGACCCAGGTCCCATGCCCTCCCTCGCCTTGCCTACGTCTTGGGACAGTCCCCCTTCTTCAGGCTTCCTCAGGGTGTCCCCTTCCCGAGCTGGCCTGAGCCACCATCCCAGCACCCACAGTGCTGAGAGCGATTGTCACTGGAGCCTATTGGCATCAGCACGGCAAGAAAGTCCTTTCCATGAGAACCGCTGTGAGTGGATATCAACGCGGCCCCTCTGAACCCCTGCTCCCCTGGGGGCCTCTGAAGCGTCCTGTAAAGCCAGCCCCGCCACCCAGAGGCCCGAGGGTGGTGAACCCAGGGGAGAGTGGAGCCCTGGGTCTCCCTGGAAGTGATGACTGTGTAATTCTTGTTCTCACCTGCCCCTGCTGCAGGAGGGCGGCACTGGGTCTGCGCTGGGCCTCCCGCACCCCGGCCGGCCACACACACATTCGCTCTGCAAATAGCTGTCGGAACAGACAAGTGGCAGGTGGCGGCCTCCACAAAGGCATGGGCTTTGTGACACATCTGGCGGGGACTCCAGTCGGTGGCCCCCTTGGAGTCTGCATCTTCGCTCCCCAGCTGGTTGGGGGCAAGGGGGCTGCTGTGTGTGGACTGGCTGAGTCAGGACCCAGCCCTGGGCCCGGGGCCACCATGGCTCTCGCTGATCTTGCTGACGGGGCTGAAAATGCGTCTGCGCGGCCCTCTGCAACCTGCCATTACTCATGGTCTGTGTTTAGCCCCAAGCCAGGGGTGACCGGCGGACCGGCAGGAGGCTCGGTGTGTGCTGAAGGAGGGACGGCCCGAGGCTGGGCTGCGAGAGGCACAGCGGGAACCGTGGGCAGCTGCTCAGAGCGCCGTGACCATGTTTTTCTGAGCTGAAAAATTAGGACACGGGAGGTAGCTGAGGGTTTTCTCAGATTTGTTCATTCAACGCGTGGAAAAGTCTTACAGAGGTATGAAAGTTGAAGCTTATTTGGTTATATAAGTAATGGATTGTCTTTGTTGAAAAGAATCTGAGTTTCCAAAATCAGGGAGATTCTGGGAAGCAGTCAGTCAACATGACTCACATTCTGGGGGCACCCGGGTCAGCCCTGTCCTTGGTCCTTGCACTGTGACAGGGAGTGTGAACCTGGCCTCACAGAGCTCTTGTGGGGAGGCTGACGTTGCTCCAATAATTTCACAATTCAGTACTGTGAGCGCCTGTAGGCACCGTTCGACCATTTAGGGCTGTGAGGGCCCAGGGCGCCCATGTGGACCGGGGCTGGGATGTCCAGGAAGAAGCGCATTTCAGGCAGGAGGAAGAGCATGTGCAGAGGGCCTGTGGCAGAAAAAAGTGTTGGGTGTTTGCGGAACAGGAGGCAGCCCAGGTGACTGGAATGTGACCAGTGAGGGAAGAGGAGGTTGGACATGTCAGCAGGGGCCAGTCCAGACAGTGCCCACGAGCCCATAAGAGTGTGGTAGACTTTTTCCTGCCAGCAATGGGGAGCCATGGACTGTTTGACACAGGCGTGACCTGGTCATGCTTCTTGATGTTGATGAGAAGGAGGAGGATGATGATGTTGGTGATTATACGCAGTGCTTCGTGAGCGCTGACCATGCACCAAGCACCATTTCAGCCGTTTTACAGATGAGAAAACGGGGGGGGCTGGGAGGGGAAGTGACTTATCTAAGGCCACACAACTGGTGAACGGCAAAGATGGAACTCGGACTGAGTCTGTCTGGATCCTAAGTCCCTGCTCGCATCCCAAACACAAAGCTGCCCTTGTCCGGAAGTGGAAGGCCAGGGGGCGTGCAGATCACCCCACTTCCTGCTGCGCTGTGGGGCCGCGTCCTCTCTGCTCGGTGTCCCAGGCCTGGGTGGGAACTGACGGTCACAGGGTCAGCTTGGGCTGGAAGGGCCCAGCTCAGTTCCTCCTCAGGCCCAGCGGGGGAAGTTGGGCTTGCAACATCCCACGGCAGCTGAGGTTCTGGAGAAGTTGGGATCCCAGCCTGTCCGCTGGGGCACGGGTCACACTGCAGCCCCGGGAGCACAGGCCCAGTCACCTGTTTGGGAGCCGAGGACTTTGAGCTGCGGCTACAGCATCCCCCCCGAGTAGCACAGCACCCCGGCCCCCGCTCCCTCCCGTGGAGACAGACCTAGGTGTCTGCACCACTCTAGACTCACCGGTGGCATTTAAAAAATCCTGCTTCCCTTGTTGATCATCAGGGAAACACAAACCAAAACCACAGTGAGACCCCACCTCGCGCCTGTTAGGATAGCTACTGTCAAAACCCAGAAAGTAACAAGTGTTGGCGAGGATGTGGAGAAATTGGGAGCTCGTACAGTGTTGGTGGGAATGTCAAATGGTGCAGCCGCTACGGAAAACAGTATGGAGTTTCTCCAAAAAATTAAAAATAGAATCACCATATGATCCAGCAATTCCACTTTTGGGTATGTATCCAAAGGAATTGAAAGCTATATGCGCGCCCGTGTTCACTGCAGCATCATTCACAATAGCCCAAAGGGGGGGAGTCACCCAACAGTCCATCAACAGACGAAGGGACCAACAAAACGGGGTGTACAGTAGACATTACAGCGGAGTACCAGTCAGCCTCAAAAAGGAAGGAAATTCTGACACTCGCTTCAGGACGGGTGAACCTTGAGGACACGTGCTAAGTGAAATAAGCTGGACACAAAAGGACAAATACTGTATGATTCCACTTATATTAGGTACTCAGAATGGGCAAACTCACAGAGAGGAGAACAAAGGAGAAGGTTGGATGCCAAGACCTGGGCTGTGGGGGCGGGGGGGGGGGGCAGGATGGAGAGCTTTGTTTAATGGGTACAGAGTTTCTCAAGATAAAAAGAGTTCTGGAAGGGCTGGCCCCACAGCGTAGTGGTTAAGTCCGTGTGCTCCGTTCTGCGGCTGGGGTTCCTGGGTTCAGATCCCGGATGTGGACCTGGCCCCGTTCATCAAGCCATGCTGTGTTGGCATCCCACATAAAATAGAGGAAGATGGGCACAGATGTTAGCTCAGCGACAATCTTCCTCGAGCAAAAAGAGGAAGATTGGCAACAGAAGTTAGCTCAGGGCCAGTCTTCCTCACACACACAGAAAGAGTTCTGGAGATGGATGGTGGTGATGGTTGCACAAGAATGTGACTGTACGTTATGCCACTGAACTGTATGCTTAAAAATGGTTACGATGGCAAATTAAAAAAAAATCGTATTCTAAGTTCTCTCAAGTTGTCAACAGTGGGCTTTCTTTTAAGTTGCATTTACAAGAAATAAATTAAAATACCAGATGGGAGTTGTCATTAGAGCAGTTAAGAATCACAGATGCCGTATTCCCGGGCAAGTGTCCTCCCCTCCCGGAGCCTGAGTTTCCTCACTGGGCAATGGGGATGATGATGGTGCCTCCCTCTGGGGCCACTGCGAGGATTCCATGATGCCTGCAAGGTGGTCCAGCCGAGGCCGGCGTCCAGGAAGCACTCAGCACCCAGCAGTCCTTAGTCCTAGCAGATATGCCCCAGGCGTGTGGGGTTTGGGAACAGGAGCAGCACAGGCCCTAGTCAGAGGAGAAAAGACCCCTTGCCCAACAGTACACCTGGGGAAACTGAGGCCTGGAGGAGTCAAGAGACTTGTCCAAAGTCTCTGGGCTTCCCTTGAACCAGAATGTGGTTTTCCACGTCTGTATCAGTTAGCAAGGCTCGGTTGTGCTGCGTAACAAGCGAGCCCCACATCGCAGTGTCTCACACAGCACAAGTCTGTTCTGCATCCAGCAAAGTCTGCCGTGGGTCCAGGAGCTTCTCCAGGGCAACTGCCCTCCATGCGAAGGCCCAGGGATCCAGGCTGCCTCCCGCTGGTGGCACCTCTATCTCTGGGTCCCCGAGGCAGGGAAAAAGCATCACATCCCTGCCTCCCACACTCCACTGGCCAGCACCGGTCACATGGCTTCACCCCACGCCTGAGAAGGAGAGGATAACTATGGGTAAGCCCCGGAAGTTTCTTCTCACCATGCGAGTGGGACGAAGGCCAGTGGACGGCTGTCTCCAGGACATGCTCGCAGTGAACTGAATCAGAGAGAAAAGGGTTTGAAGCTGGAATGACTCCCCCTCCTACCCAAGCCCCCCGCTCCTTCCCAGAGCAGCCATGGTGAGCCACGCTAACGGCCGGTTTACAAGCACGGGTGTTGACGTGCCTTGTGGACATACAGTTGTTCTCGGCCACTCCTTGAAGAAGCCGGTGGGGGTCTGTCCAGCCTCTTGCTCTCCCACCGGGCGGTGCCTCCACCTGTACGTAATCAGTGCCCCCGATGGGTGTCCAGGCCGTTTGCAAAGTTCTGCTATTATAAACAGTGATGCAATGAATTTCCTGCACGTTTTCCCTTGTCACCCATGTGAGTGTTTCTGTGGTGTAAATTCCTAAAAATGGAATCGCTTGGTCAGAGGGCAGGTGCAGCGAGCAGTCTGACAGCTTTCCAGCGGCAGGGGCTGCTCCAGGGTCAGAAGGAGCTGTTAAGAAGTGTTGCTAATGGAGCCGAGTGAGTTTCGGGGACCAGGGTGAGTCCTCCGCCCCAGGGGGTTTCCAGATGGGACACCAAAGAGGGGAAGCAGGAAGAGGGACGCCCTCTCCATCTCGACTCTGATGCTATATCTTCTCTCCTTCTCAGGACCTGCCACTCTTGCTGTGCCCATTTTACGGATAGCAAACCCCAAGTTCCAGAGAGGTTGATTCACTTGCCTGAAGCTGCCCAGCAAGCAGCGTTTGAACCCCGGTCCCAGCCTGGGTGGAGTCCTCTTGGGTTCCAGGATCCCAGCTCCCTGCTGGACACCTCACGGATCCTTTCTTTACTGGCCCCTCTCAAAGGCTCTCATGTTCCCCCCAGAGCTTTCTTTTGGCGAGTTTCTGAAACTCGTCTTCCCTTCCTCGCATCTAGTGTTTTGGCTCCTCCAGCGGCAGAACCATCCGCCTGTTACTTTTCTCCTTTGTTGTCTTCATCTCTGCTCCATCTCTTTGCAAGAGCATCTCGGTTTTTACCACCTTTAGTCTCATTGATTTTCAAATTTTCTTTCTTTTTGGGGTAACATCCCTTTTGTTCCTGGAAAAAGACGATACACCTTCATTGTAAAATAAATAAATAAATTCAAGCAACACTGGAAACCACAAGCAAGAAGATGAAAATCACCAACGCCCCTCACCCACAGATGACTATGGTTAACGTTTGGTTGCCTGTCCTTCTGCAGATTCTAAACATTTAATGTTTTGAGCCAGCCCTGACAGCCTAGTGGTTAAAGTTCAGCACACTCTGCTTTGGTGGCCCCAGTTCGGTTCCCGGGTGCCAAACCACACCACTCGTCTGTCAGTAGCCATGCTGTGGCGGTGGCTGACACTGAAGAACCAGAGAGACTTACAGCTATCCACAACTATGTACCGGGGCTTTGAGGGGGTGGAGAGGAAGAAAAAAGGAGGAAGATTGGCAACAGATGTTAGCTTAGGGCAAATCTTCTCCTGCAAAAAAATAAAAAATAAATAAGTAATTTAGAATTTTATTCTAAACATTTCTAACCACCCACTCTAATGGTAATGATAAGGAAAATCTCTACCTTTCTCCCTAAAGGTGGGGTGTATGAATCACCAGACATGAGTTCCCTCCCTTCCAGTGCCATCACTGCCCACAGCTTTGCCTGGGCCTCTGCTGCTGCTTCTGCTCCCAGGTTGGAAGCTGCTGTTCCAGCTCCAGGGAGCAGACCCTGCAGGGCCGGCACCAGCTAACTGGTGAAAATGGTTTCCCCACCTCCAAAGAGATTCCACCCACTCGCTCACACTCAGGGAGCAGGAATCTCACCCCTCACCTGCCGGACACCGAGAGGCTGAGACCCAGGCCGGTGTGTGTCTCCAGCTTGTGGAAAGGCAAGTTGGTGTCTCTCTGCTGTGTCCTCTCTCCCACCACCACCCGCTGTCGGCAACACTGACTTTGTAAGCGCAGAGCCGACGCTGGCCTGGGCCTGGGTGGTTGGACAACCTCAGGCGGTTTCCATCGGGCCCTCCTCCTCGGGGGCCCTTCACCTCTCGGGAAGAAGGGGCCGCAGTGGCCTGGCCTGATTTCCCTGGGATGAGGCATGACTTGGGGGTGGCCTGGTGGCGCTGGCTCCAGAACCCAGCCCAACACAGACGTGAGGGAGAGCTGTAAGGGAGTGGGACGATGGGGACCCTCAGGACCCTGCTTTGGGGCCTGTTGGAGACACAGGGCTCTGGCACTTTGGGGACAACATCCACTGGGGAGTGGCAAACACAGCTGTCACTGCCCGTGGGGGCAGCAGGGGCCCCTGGCTGAGGGGGGGAGTGTGCGTGGAGGGCATGGCTGTGCCCACAGCACGGGCAGCTCTGCCCAGACACCATGGCTGTCTCCGGCAGCCACTCCTCAGACCTGTTCTCAGATCTGTTCTCGAGTGTCTGTGAGTCCTCCCCCCCAGGGGCCCAAAGAAACCCCCGGGGACGGCTTGACACTGACGGTGAGTGAGAGCCGATGGCACGCAGTAGGTGACTGTGCTGCATCCTCAGGGGAGGGTGGTGGGTGTCAGGAGCGTGGTTTTGGAGTCAGACAGACCCAAGAGTGTCCTAGATGAGCCTCGTACTGGCTGTGTGACCTTGGGCAAATTACTTAAGGTCTCTGGGCCCCAGCTTCCTCATCCACACTGTGGGTACAGCAGCCTCCACTTGGCGGGCCCATTTTGGGGACTGAAGGCAACGACCCTGTGAAGCGTTCTGGGCCTGGCGAGTCCTCCCAGAGCCCTCCCTAAGTTGAGCTTCTGTTTTTGTTTGCGCTTGGGGTGGTGGCTGGCGGGAAGTTGCGTAAGGGGGGCACTTCAGGAAGCTGCAATCCACTGACCCAAACGGCTCCTAATGAGTCACAACAGTGGGTTTCAAACTGGGTTTTTTACACCCACCTTCCTGTCTCAACCGTGTGCCTTATTCTTTCTCAAAATAAATCTTAGTGATCGATACTGAGCCAAGCGGGTGACAGCTGAGGGCCCTCTTCACCCCCGCCCCCAAAGCCCCCTGGGGTCTACACAGGCTTGAAAGCCACTGCTTTAGGCCAGCCAGGGTGTCACTGGCTGTAGGAAGTAGAGGTGGCAGATAGATATACCAGGAGGGGAGAGTCATTTTCCCAGCAGATTTCTCACTGGGCTTATGTAAAAACACGGAAAGAAGAGAAGTCTTCAGATCAGGGACTGGCGTTTCTGAGGCTCCTGGAGGGCCTGAGCTCACTACGCTGGGACAGCCCTGACTCCGAGGGCCCACCTTCCTGCCAGGTGGCAGTGACGTGGCCTAGGATGTTCCTGTGGGAAGCACGAGGAGCTGAGCGAGGACACCCTCCGTGTAGCCAAAGCCAGACCTGGCCAGAACCCCCATCAGCCACCGGCCGGCCGCCTGACCTGGGGCGAGTCCCAGCTCAGAGCCTCAGTGTCCTCATCTATAAAATGGGGCTGCCTCTCTGGGCCCCGGACAGAGGGATGTGGGAGGACGCAAGGAGCTGGCGGCTCCAGCATGCCGGGCAGCTTGTGAGTAACAGATCAGTAGCGCTTGTGGGGTTAGTAACAATAATAAGGATCCCAAGCAGGTGGGGGCCGAAAGGAACCTTGGAACTCTCATCCCAGACGGGGACTGGACTGGGCTAAGGTCAAAAAGCCGGGTCAGGGCTCAAACCCGGGACCTGACCCCCGGGCCTCAGAGCCCAGAAGGGGCAGGCCGGTGGAGTGGAGCCACTTTCCACCTGCAGCATCGCAAGCAGAGAAAGGACATAGACGCCCTCAAAGGTTTGCTCAGGAGGTCAGGGCTGCCCCGCCCTGCTTCTCTGGTTCTGACCACTCCCTGCTCCCAGAGAAGAGCTTCTGGCCTCCTCTCCTGCTGCTGTTTAGTTGGGCAACCTGGAGGCTACATGGGGGCTAGGGGTGGGGGAGTTGGGCACGGGCGACACAGAGCAGGGAACAAGTGCCACTCAGACCCTGACATGTGTGCACCCTTTAGCAGGTTGCAGGGGGAGACGCTTGTCCTTGGTCAAGGGGAGGGAGGCGTCACAAGCCCAGTGTGCAGAAGAGGAAACTGAGGCACTCTACTCAAGGCCACAGGTGACAGTGGCTGTGGCTTTTTCACCTGACACACTGTGACCAGGGGGCTGGGCGTGCTTCTCCCCTCTCCTTGCCTGACTGTAGGGACCCACATGGTACCTGTATGACTTGTTCCCTCGGCCATCCTCCTTTGTGCCTGATAAGCTGTGGGCATTGGTCAGAGGCCTTCAAACCTTCCGGACTCCCTGACAGCTTTGAGAGCGGGTTTGGCCCTAGAGAACAGGAGCTTGGTCCCTGGTCCCACCCCACTGAGGGGGAAACTGAAGTTCAGCAAGCTGAGGGGCTTGTCCTAGTCCCGTGGGAAACAGAAGTTCCGTGGGCTTCTGGCTCCAGCCCCGGCCATCCTGGGCCCAGCCGCTCCCCACCCAGCTCCTATCTCCCCCCCAACGCCAACGTCCCCAGTCCTCTGGAGGAAGATTTCCGTGGTCCCGGTTGGGGGTGCCAGACTGCCAGCGACGAGTGTTTTTTTAATCCCAGCCCCGCTGACTTAGCCGATTATTCTTATTTAAGGCAGGGAGGAAACCGAGAGCGTGGCAGCCCGTCACCTCCGGGCGGCGGGCCCTCCTCGCGGCCCCCAGTGCCCAGCTCCAGCCTCAGCAAAAGAGGGAGGGGGCGATGGGAAGCAGGAACAGGGAAGAGGAGGAGCGGGGGACAGGAAGGAGAGGATTAGGAAGAGAGCGGAGGGGGGAGGGAAGGAGGGGGGAGGGAAGGAGGGGGGAGGGGAGAGATGGAGAAGGGGCAGGAAGGGGGAGGGGGAAGACGGAGAGGGGGTGCACGGAACGGGACACCCCCCTTGGCAGCTCCCTGAGCAGAGAGGAGAGAGGGAGATACACAGATGAATAATTTACTACGGAAATACAGAAAGAATTTAGAAATTCTCAATTTATAAATATTTATTTTCCCAAGTTCGCCCCCTCCTGACTCTCTCCCCCTTGCTGGCCCTCGTCTTTCTCTGTGGGGGCCCCCCTCACTACCCCATCTCTGTGTCTCTGTCTCTCCCTGTCTCTGTATAGGGCTGGGACCGTCTCTCTGCCCGCTGCAGTGGTGGGGGCGGGGGTGTTTTCGTGTCTGTCTCTCTTTTCTCCGCTTCCACTCTTCCTCCTGCCTGAGTCTTTCCCTGCCCGTGCGTCTCTCTCTGTCTCGCTGTCTGTCCGTCTGTGATGCCTCTCCTATCTCTCTGTGTGCCCCCCAGTCTCTCCTATCCGGGGACCCCAGCTCACGCCCGCCGGTCCCAGGGCAGGAGGACGCGAGGCCCGGAGGAGGGGACCCCGGGATGGGGGAGCCCTTCCAACGATCCGAGGGGAGAGGTCGTTTCCCCGACAACCGGCGGGGGATTGGCTGGGCCGCGGGGGCTGCGGATTAACGCGCGGGCTCAGCGAGCGAGGGCGGGGGCGGCGGGGAGCCACGCCCACGGCCACGCCCCCTGCCCGAGGGCAGGTGGGGGCGCACCTGGGGTGGGATTTCCGAGGCACGTGGACCCAGCAGTGGGGGCGGGAGGGGGCTCCCTGGGAGGCCGGGCGGGAGCGAGGCCGTGGCAGGTAATCAGTCAATCAGTTAATCAATCGGTTAATTGGTGGGGCAATCAGGCCACAGAGTACAAGCAGTTAAAAGCTCCAGGTGGGGAGTGACACAGAGCTGGGTTCTAATCCCTCTTGGGCCTCTTCCTGGCGGTGTGGCCCTGAGCAAGTGAGGCCCTGCACACCTGGGCAGCCTCGGGTCTCCCAGCTGTGCAGTGGGGTGACAGCAGCACTTGCCTGCCGCGCTGACCCTCCGTGCCTGTCACCGTCGCCCTCGTCCATCTCTTCAATTCACGGGTGGAAAAGGGTGGCCCTGAGAGGGGAAGTGCCTGGTGGGCACGGAGGGGACCTGGGCAGTCCCCAGCCAGTGAACAAGCTCCACGAAATTGACTTCCTTGGGCCTGCTTTTAGTGAGCTGGAACATGGACTCACCGAGGGGACGCCACCCTTGACAGCACCAGGCTCAGTGGCCTTGCCTGCTCCCTTTCTCCTCCTTGCCCTTCTCCTCTCCTCCAGGTGTGGGGAAACTGAGTCCCAGAGAGACCAGATGGATGGCATGGCTGCCTAGACCTGGGAGGTAGATGCCAGCCCCTGCCCTGAAGCCATTCCTGAGCCCCACACATAAGCTCAGGAGAGCTGGGCAGAGGGAAGCACCTTTGTTAAGGATGGAGGACTCCTCAGGCGGCATCCTCGGGTCACCAGCTGGAAGGGGCTCTTGGCACACGCTCCCCGCTCCCTGCAACTTCAAACCAAGTGTGTCATTTAATATGCGAACTCTCGTTGGTTTGTTTGAGCACAACCCTTCTGACCGACCCCAGGTCCTCCCTGCCCGACCTCTCCCTCCCTGAAGCTGGCTGGTGGCTCGGGTGGAAGATGGTAAAGGGGCTGGTGGAACGTGCCCCCAGGATGGACTGGAGAGTCACAGGGCAGGTGGCTGTCTCTAATTTCAGCGGCCCCTTTAAGCCTGGGCTGCGCCCGTTGCCAGGTGCCGAAGCTCGAAGCTCTAATCTGGCTGCAGTAGTTTCTCCCAAGTCAGGTCCTGGGGTTGCCGCAGTGACAGGGACAGGCCGGACCTGCGGAGACCTCAAAAGGCTGGGGACAGCTGCAGGGCCCCCCCCCCCCCATCCCCAGCCCCCCACACCAGGCAGGTGCATCATACACACACTTCTCTGTGCAACGAATACACAAACTCATCCTTCTCGTGCAAATACTCCCACATGGCCCGGCATCGCGTGTCTGAGGCCTGTGGGCCCCCAGCCTGAGGCCTGGCCTGCCCGTGCCACCATGCCTCCTCTGCGGGAAGGATTTCTCGAGAACCCGTGGCCCTGCCCAAAGGTTGTAGGCTCTATGCCCCATAAGCTCAGAGCCCCGGGCCCCCCACTGTGTTTAGAACCTGGATCTGCCTGGGAACTGATGGGAAGAAATGGGGGAGATGTGGTGGGGAGGGGTTGTCAGATCTTGAAGGTGGGGAGTGGTGGTCCAGATTCCCAGTGTGGTCCCCGGCTCTCCATGCTTGAGCTCATACCAGCTGGAAGTGTTCTCCCTCCCATTTTACCGGTGGAGAAGGTGAGGCCGGGAGAGGTAACAGGCCCAGGCTCCTCCAGCCAGTGAGAGGCGGGGCTGGGGTTTGTGCCGCATCTCAGGGGCCCAGGGGCTCTCACATGCTTCCACACTTGCAGGCTGGAGCCTTGGGCAGCATCCCACCGTCTCTTCCCAGGTGCAGGTTTTGGGGTCCCCGAAGGCCTCCTAGGTTGGCAGGACAGCTTGCATCTCTGCCTGGCACACGGCAGGTGTCCCGCTCACACTCCCTGGCTGATGGCATCTATGGGAGAGGCAAGGAGGGCCTCGGTGTGGCTGTGCTGTCCAAACGAGCGGATCTCGCCTGGAGCCAGAGATGAGGCTGTACATCTCAGGCAGCTCCAGGGGCAGGGAGGGCACAAGAGAGCTTCGAGTGGTTAGAGAGGACCAGTCCCTGAGACTCGGGGACCCCCGTGTCAGGCAGGGCGCCAGATGGGGAGCTGAGGCCTGGGATCCAGTTCCAGAACCAGCTGTGTGACCTCGGGCAAGGCCATCTACCTCTCTGGGCCTCAGTTAAAATAAGGGGGCTGTATTCCCTAATCTCCAAGGATCCTTCTAGATGGAATGGTTGAGGAATCTCTGAGCCTTTCATCCTCCACCAAACCCCTCTTGAGCACCAGCAGCTTCACAAAGGTGAGCTGTGAGCTACAGGAGACCCCACTCCAGGGAGTGGGTGCCTGGTCTTGGGGGAGATGGAGCACAAATGACCCACGCCTGGCACTAGGCCACGTGCCAGTGGAGGTGAGGAGCAGCTAACCGTGGCCATCTGTTCAGCACCTGCTCTGTGCGTTACCCCGGTATCTTGTTGAATCGGCACGACAGCCCCATGCGGTAGGACCATTATTATGCCCATTTTACAGACGACGAAACTGAGACCCAAAGAGGCAAGCACCTGTCTGAGTTCCTACAGCTGTCAAGTGTGAGTCCAGGCACATCCCAGCCTTGGGACGCCGCGGCTGCCTTGATGGTTGTTAGAAAATCTTCCAAGGGGAGGCCTCGTAGGAGCTGAGTCTAGAAGGATCTTCCCAAGTGGGAAAGGAGGCAGAAGGGCAGGCCAGGCAGAGGGCACAGCCTGAACCCAGGCACGAGAGCGGCTGGATGTGGTAAGGACTGAGGGCTTGGCGTGGTGTGGTGGGCAATGGGGAGGGGCTGGGGACCTCCTGTCGGTGCCCAGAGCAGGTCTGCAGGATGCTGTTCCGGTCAACGCTGCTGTGTGACAAACCGTCCCAACGCAGTGGCTTCAGACAATAGTTATTATTGTGAGGTTGGGGTTGACGGGGTTCAGCTGGGGTTCTTGCTGGGGTCTCTCATGGGGTTGCAGTCAGGTAGCAGGGGAGCTGGGGGCCTTGGGTGGCCCCGTGGCTCATCTCGGTGCCTCCTATGCCCTTTCCAGCAGCCTAGACCGGATTTCTTATGTCACAGCTCAGGGCTCCGAGAGGCAGGAGAGGGAGCTGCCAGGCAAGTTAAGGACCCCCCTGGAGCTGTCCCACTGTTGCTTCCGCCATCCTCTACTGGTCACAGCAGCCACATGGCCCACCCAGATTCAGGGGGGCGGAGAGACCCCACCTTTCACTGATGGGAGTGCCAAAGTATTTGTGGCCGTGTTTTATCCGCTGCAGATGCTAATAGATGTTTCATGGAAAAAGTCGAGTTCGTGGTTAAATACATTCCAGTAGGTTCTTTGCTGCGGGACTTCTCAGAGCCTTCACAGGCTGATGTGGACGGTTGGTCTCCAACTTACGGAGGGAGCTTGTAGAAGTTCCCAACGATTTTTGGGAACTGATTTTGGCTTGACTGCCAAGGGGGCCCCATCTCGGGTTGGGGGGTGCTGGGCCCTGGGAGCTGGGGGCTGAGGTTCCTTCTGTGCACCCCACTTTAGGCAACATCGCTCCAGAACCTCCAGATATGATGAGATGAAGTTGGGTCTGTTTCCGGCTGCTCCCGCCTTCCCAGAGCACTGGGTGTTGGGTGGTGGGGGGCTGCCTTGGTGTGCCAGCCAGGGCCCCCTCCCTCCGGCAGGCTGGGCCGGGTCCCACCAGCTCAGTGACCAGATCCTCAGATCGCCCACCTGCCTCTCACTTCTTCCTGCCTGGCCCCGAGAAGGGGTCTTCCGCCCTTGGGGCTCCTGGCGCTCCCCTCTCTGGGGGCCGAGGTCGAGGCCGACGGGAGCAGGGGACAGGGGAAGGGGCCTTGCTGCCCGACAGTGTGACCCCACCCCAGTCTCCACCCAGGCTGAGCCTCGGTTTCCAGCTCATTCCCGTGGGGTGATAAAGGCCCTTCTCACCAGTGGTGTGTGAGGCCACCACTCAAGGACCTGGTCTTTACTGGATGTCTACTGGGGAGGCAGGCCCTGCACCCTGCAAATTTCAGGCAGCAGCTCATGTCATGCTCTCTGGGCCTCAGTGTCCTTATCTGGAAAATGGGGATGGTAATAGCGCCCACCATATAAGGCTCAGTGAGGATTAAACGGGCTAATGGGTGAAATTAAGAGATGGAGACCCAAGCCCACCCCACCTCAGAGGTCTCAGCCACAAAGGCCTGTGCGCACCTGGGCCTGGCTGCTGGCTGGTGGGGGTGCCCAGCGGGCAGTGCTAGTTTTCGGCCTCGTCTGCTGGGTGCGGTGCCTGTGCGACCCTGCGCAGGGAGGCAGGCCGTGTCCTTCCCAGGGAGCGGGGCCAACTGCCAGTGAACGCTGCAGCTTGGTGTGTCTCCCCTCCCCCTCTGCAGGCTGCTTCCTCCTCCCTCTCCCTTTGGTGGGGGGCCAGCTGCCACCACTGCTCCGGGAGACCTGGCCCTACTACCTGATGGCCCCGGGCAGAGGCAGGCAGGGGAGGGCTGGCTCCGCAGAGCAGGAGTCACAGAGCATTCCCCCTCCTCTCCCCTCCCTCCCTGGCCTGGACCAGCAGAGCGGCCCTGGGGACAGTCTCTGAGCCTCTCAGACAGATCTCATCACCGTCCAGCTGTGTGTCCTTGGGCACATGACACCATGCCTCAGTTTCCCCCTCTATAAGTGACCCCAGTGATGCTCTTGCCTCGACAAGCTGGAAGGAGGACTCCATGAGATGCTGCCCCTACCTCCGCTCAAGGCAGCCCCAGCATCATTTGGGCTGGCACCTCCCGCCCCCTCAGGGATTCCAGCCAGAGCCCCATGGCTGGGGATTTGGGGAGGGGGGTGGAGGCACAGGAACAGGGTCCAGACTTTCCCCGCAGCCAGGTCGGAGGACCGAAGCTGGGGTGTGGGACATCCGGGGCCTCCTGGAGAGTGGGGAGTCCCTGGGCTGGTCCTCTGCACCGGCCCCTCCGTGCTGCCCACAGACATCCCCACGGAGCCTAGGAGTCCCCTGACTTCACCCTCCCATCCTGAGAACCATCGCCCACCGGATGCTCACAGCCGTCCTGCTTCCGCTCCTTCTCTCACCTCCCACAGCCTGCAGCCACTCTTCCTGCACAAGGGATCACACGTCTGCCCACCTCTCCCAGCCGCCAGCCCCCTCCACTCCTGCATCTCCCGCCTGGAATGCTGTGCCAGCCTCTTCCCGGCGCCCACCCGGCCTCCAGGATGACCCCTGACCACCAGTACTCCACGCAGGGCCCCGTGGGCCTGGGGAAGTGTCAGCCCGGCTCACCACGCCCCAGTAACTCCCGTCGCCCTGACCAAGTCTATTTCTTCCCTCAGCTTTGAAGGCTCCAGGACCAGGTTCCTGCCACCCCTGCAGCCTCTTGCCTCTCCACCCCCCACCCCTGCTCTAGCCAGACTGGCTACTTTCCAGGCCTCGGTGCCCTTGCACACGCTGTCCAGAGGCCTGGAATGTTCTCTCTTATCATCACATCGGCTGTTCATTCTTTAGAACTCAGCAGAGGCTTCCCCTCCTCTAGAGAGCTGCCATGGCCCCTGTGGCCATGGTCTGTTTACTTGTCTGATGCCCCCACTAGATTGTCCCTAAGCCTCTAGCCCAAGGCCTGGCCGCCAGCTGGAGTCACCACTGCTGGCGGAAGGATGGCTCAGTCCCACCCTCTCCCCTTCCCGCCCTGCCCCCAGCCCCGCTCCCCACTCCTTCCCTGGGGCTCATTCTCCTTTCCCGACCTCGTTGCTCTCTGCAGTGCAGCACTGTGCTAAGAGCACCCACGCTGAAGTCATACACACCTGAGCCCTCACCCCAGCTGTGCCCCCTCGTGGTGCTGAACCTCAGCCCTCCCGTCTGCAGAACGGGGAGAACATAGCACGACCGGCCTAGAGCTGTCGTAAGGGTTAAATGAAGAGCGTTTGTCACGTCCTTGGACATCACAGGACTTCAGTAAATGTTAACTCTTCTTGTTCTGCTGCTGTTGTGTGTTATCCATCCGGCCTATTAGCATCTCCTCCGAGCGCATGTCTGGGTCTCCTGTCAACACAGCTCTCTGCTCCAAGCTGCCCACAACTTGAATCATTTCGTCTTCATAGAGAACACTCAATGGCTCCCCAGTGCCTCTCCTGGGACATAGAAACTCCAGCTAATTTTCAAAGCTTTTCTGGATTTCCTGGTGAGACCACCCTGACTAGTGGCCAAAGACCTTCAAGGAGGAAGGGGCTTCCTCCCAGCAGGCCCCTCAACCCCTGCCCCCCACATACTCCACAGGGAGCTAGGTGGCCCTGGGTGGGCGCTCACCTCCCAGAGCTTCTAGCTCCCTTGGCTGCAAAGCAGTGTTAATACCAGTGCTATGGTGAAGGTCCCTCCCAGGGCCGTGGGGGACAGGGGACACTGAGTGCAGAGGGCTTAGCCTGGAGTCAGCCTGAGCTGAGCCCTGGGGCCTCACAGCCCGCCTGGTCCAGCCCACAGCCCTCCCCCAGGCTCTGGAGCGAGGCCAGAATCCACACGCATCCTCTTCTTCTCAGAATCCCCTTCTTTCCAGGCTGAATATTACCCTGATTGTGTTGTAGGGAAAGGAAGAGAACATTTATTCTTTTTAAAAAAATAACATTTTTCTCCATTTACAAAAGTAATACATGTTAATTGTGGATAATTTTGAAATTAAGATAAACCAAAGAGAAAACTTGAGACGATCTATAATTCATCCCCTCTCTATAAGCACTTCGAGCGCTCGGCTTTGAGCCTCCCGACTTTGTCCCGAGTGAGCCACACGCGCTCTGCGTTGAGCCTGGGATGGGACCCCAGAACACACTGTTATCAACCTGGTTCTTCCATCGCCAGCAGACCCCGAACTTCTACCCACCCAAGGGCCCCACCCCCTTATACTCAGGGAACCGTCCCCAACCAGCAGCTCTTACAAGAGCAGGATCTCAGCCCCGGACCCCCAGAACCTGCATTTTCCCAGGGCTCCCGGGGGTTCCGAGGCACACCCCAGTTTGGGAAGCAGGCATGGGCCCCGTTGCGTGGATGTGCTCACACTTGTCGAAGCCAATCCTCCAATATTGAACGAGGAGCTGGTTTCCAAGTTGCGACATCATAAATAATGCTGCAGTGAATAGCATCATGAGTAGCTAAAACCCTGGGCACATTGTGGTGTTTTCCTGGAGCAAATGTTAGGGACCGTCTCCCTTAATTCTGCTTCCCGCACATTCGCTTCTCTTCTCACTGGAACACTCTGATGGAGTAGGGGCCATCTTCATCCCTGCTCTGCAGACGAATAAACTGAGGCTGGGGACAGGGGTGACGACACTCTCTGCGGTCCCAAAAATGGCGGCCAAGCCCGGGCTCAACCCCCGGGCCTGCCTCCACACCCGTCCCACTGACCTTTGCTGTAAGTGGGCCTGTCCATGCAGAACGTCAGCTCCTGGATGCACCGTGTGGGTCTCACGCCCACCCTGTCCCTGCTCAATGGGACCAGTTTGCCCTGGTGACAGACAAGGCATGACAGCGCCATGCTTGGCTGGGCTGGATGGGGGAGTCAAGCACCACAGGGGGCACCTCAAGGGGACATGGGCGGGGCTTCGGGACAGGGGTGGGAAATGGAGGAGTGAGGGGGCTTTCAGGTCACAGGGAGTGGAGCTCAGGCCCAGAAGAGAGGAGGGGCTGGGAGGGACATCGGCAGGAGAACTTCCGGCTTCCCGGTGCCCGTGGCGGGAACGGCAGCCATACAAGCGTGAATCCTTTTGGGGGAGACCCTCGGCGGGGAAGAGAATGCGGTGATGGCAGCAGATTCTATTAAAAGCCATTCTCATTACTGTACCGTTAATTATTAATGGGATTGGGCACATAAAGGATGGGAAAGCCCAGCTGGGCCTGTCTCGACTCTCGCCTCCGGAGCAAATGGCTCTTGGTTCACGTCCAGCAGACCAGCCACGAACGTGCCTGTTGGAAAAGTGATGATGACCCCAAGGCCGCCACGGCGGGACGGGCCCCACTGAGATCTGCTTAAAAGAGATAAAGAAGAGGAAGCAAGCCAAAGAAAGGGGACCCAGAGGAGACAAACTCAGAGCCTCTGCCCATCCTTCTGGGCTTAGCTTTTAGGCCTGGACACCCTGGGTGTCCCTTCCTTTAGGACGCGCCCATGCACTCTGACAAGCACTGCAGACCTCATCCTCCTCTGAACACTGCCCAGACCCCCGGTGCTCAGCCTCTAAAGAGACCCAGAGAGGAACTTTCTCCAGGTAGCAGCAGAAAGCACACGGAGAATAAGGCCAAGAGGCAGTGTCAGGTTTGGGCTGAGCAGACCCCAGGGAGAGAGACTTCACCCCTCTTTCCTGCTCCCATCGGCTTTATCCTCTCTGAACTCCTATCCAACCCTCAAAGCCCGGCTCAGAAGTCCTCTCCTCCAGGCAGCCCTCCCCAGTCCCAGCTGCGCTAACAACCAAGCATACAGACACTGTCCCTGCCCTCACGGGGCTGCCAGTCTGACAGGAGTCTAGCGAGGTTGTTAATCAAACAACCGTCACAAACCGTGGTGACAAACGGACATTATGCTCTAAAGCAGAGAGATGGAAACCACGCACCATAAGGGCAGGAATCTTGACGATTCTCTCTTCCTCTCCCCGAGAACTGCCTGGTGCCTGGAGCAAAGTGGGCGCTCAGTAAATGTGTCTGATTTCCCAGACTGCTAATTGGGGGCACAGGAATGAGGTCTTCGAGATGGAAAGAGCCCCGGGGCAGGCAGCTTTGCAGAGCAGAGGGAGGAAGGGGCTGGGCCTGGCTTGCCTCCACTCCTGCATCCTTGCAAAGCTCTGCTGGATTATTGGCTGATTTATCCTGACATCCCCATGCAGCCAAGCAGTGAAGGCTCTCCTTTCTTTGGAATAATTAAATGTAAATGAACGAGTAAGTCTGGGCTTAAAAAAAAAAAACCACTAAAAACCTGTGGACTTCGATATAAAACGGCATCTAATGAGCAACGCCCTGATTCAGCCGTTCTCATTTTTCTACTAAATACCCATGAAGGCAGAGAGAAAGACGAAACCTCACTCAGTGCGGGGAAACAGCTGCCAACCTCATGCCAGAGTCTGGGAGGAGCCGTACTGATGACAATGGTGGGGGACGGCGTTGGAGAGAAGCCTCAGGACACAGGGACAGGGACAAAGGTAGGAAGGTGCTCAGAACATGCTCCATCGTCTGTCCCCCTCAGTGACCTGGAATCTGTGCCATTCTGAGAACTGGACGGTTGTCCCTCTCCCAGAGATGCTCCTGGAGTGGCGTCCCCTGGTCTTTCAGAGAATGTGGGCATGGGCTTTCACGGTGCATGGTATCCTGGGGGGGAAACAGGATGAGTGCAGGGGTGGGCGGGGAGCAGCAGGAAGCTCCCGGGTAGCAGTGTATGCTGGGATATTCTGTTCAGAATATCCAAGAACCAGACAGCGGGCGGGAGCGGATGCCACCCTCGCTTGGCAGAGCTGCCGTTGGCAGAAGCCTGCTGGAAACTAGGAAATGGATTGAGCAAAGCCCCCTGGATTCCGTTGCTGAGACCAAACACTGAGAACGGGATTTAGCCATCCAACTAGGGGCAAGAGAGCAGGACCGAAGGCAAGCTACACGCCCTGTCTACTTGTGAGCGTGGAGTGTGGCTTACTGTCCTGCATTTGAGAGACGGCCCAGAGGAAAAAGCATCGACAGCACAGGACTGTGAGAAAACACTGTAGACCGTGGAAAAGGAATCGGCATTCTGCAACGCTGAAGAGCAGGCGGCTGACAGCGATTTCCTGGAGGAACCAGAAGAAGATGTCAGGAAACTGCTCAGCAACATTAATGGAAAGACACGCTCTGCAGAACAGGAGCGGGAAAGCACAGGGCGGCCCCAAGAGATGTGAGAAGGCAGCAGAGGATATGAAAAGGGACGGGATGGTGTGGTGCGTTGAATTATGGTCCCCAAAAAGATATATCCAAGTCCTAACCCTTGGTACCTCTGAAGGTGACCTTATTTGGGAAAAGGGTCTTTGCAGATATAATTAAGTTAATCTCAGGATGATTAAGTTAATCATCCTGGATTAACTGGGTGGGCCCCAAATCCAATGATAAGTGTCTTTGTGAGAAGAAGAGAAGACACAGACAGAAGAGGAGAAACAGGAGACGAGGCCACGGGAAGATGGAGGCGGAGACGGCAGTGATGCAGCCACGAGCCAAGGAAGGCCAAGCAGCGCGGGCAGCCACGAGGAACAGATTCATCCTCAGAACCTCCAGGAGGAACCAACCCTGCCACCACTTTTATTCCAGACTTCTGGTCTCCGGAACTGCAAGAGTGTACGCTCCTGTCATCCTGAGCCACCTGGTTGTGACCATTTGGTACAGCAGCCCTAGAAACGAATACAGACGGGGTTAGGAAGGATTGCACTGAAAGAAAAAGACATAGAAGCAGAATTCGAATCCATACTGGAGGAAGCAGAAAGCAGAAAGTGTCATGCAGAAAATACAGTCAGTGATGGGGAAGCCAAGCTCAAGACCGCTGCTAAAAGGTGTGGTGGAGAGCAAGAGATGAAAAGAAAGCGCGAGAAGGGGTTGAGGGTGAGGAGGCAGCAAATACAGAGCAGGGATTCTGGAAGGAAAGGCCAGGATGAGAGAGAACTGCGAATATAATGAATGAAAACTCCCCTGTGCCTTAAAGTGAAACAAAAAGATCGGAATATGCACATTGGAAGGGGCACAGCATCCGGGAAAAACAGAGACTTCGACCAACCGAGACACATGCTAGAAAGACATGTGAATTATGCAAATAATGACAACGCCGTCTGCCTCCAGGAAGGAAAGTGAGTTAGTTACAAAAGAACACATCCAGACTGTCTAGATTGTGTCCTACTGGATGCTAAGTGATAAGGGAGCCACTTGTATGAGGTTGGGGGGAAACACTGAGACATTGTTACTGAAGGGTGTGCTCCCATCGGCTGGGAGTCTAAGAATACCAACACTGTGGCTTCAAAAGTCTGGGCATTATGAAACCAGTTCAAAAGCAGCGAGTCTAAAGAATTATTGTAAATATTGTTCCCAGACTGAATACAAAAGTCAAAATTATTCTTAAATGACAAATCATAGAAGAGAAAAAATAATAAGGTAACCATCTGGATCTAAAGCTTGAAATCACATCAACATGGATCGAACAGTGGGGGGAACCTTAAAAACACCTAAAATAAGGGGTTCAGGAGGCACTGTTTCTGATTCTATTCAGATGATCAGGCAGCTGCAAATGAAAGACTTTTTCAACATAAAGGCAATTTCAAGTGGAATTAGAAATGAAATGTCTACTAACCAAAGTCTGGAGAAGACTAAAGCAAAAATTCAGAGTCCATAAAACAAAATGCAGCTGGAAGGACAAACGGAAAAGGGGGGGGACCAACTTTCTCATGGAAGTGAGATCCGTGGGGTCAGTGTTAACAACAAACATAAATGCATGACATTCTCCTGGTAAAATACCAAGGACTCTCAGATTGGATAAAACAAAAACTAAGATGGAAATCCAACTACATGCTGCTTAAAAGAAATAAACTTAAGGGGCCGACCGAGTGGCATAGTGGTTAAGTTTGCGCACTCTGGTTCGGCAGCCCGAGGTTCACGGGTTCAGATCCTGGGCGCAGACCCAGCACCACACATCAAGCCATGCTGTGGCAGCATCCCACATAAAATAGAGGAAGACTGGCACAGATGTTAGCTCAGTGACAATCTTCCTCAAGCAAAAAGAGGAAGATTGGCAACACGTTAGCTCAGGGCCAATCTTCCTCACATATAAAAAATAAATTAAAAAGAAAGAAACTTAAAACCGAAGGACACCAAAAGGTTAAAAATCCAAGATGGGCAAAATTATATGAGACAAGTTCAAGTCAAATGAAAGGTAATATTTATATCGGATCAAGAATCACAGGCAAAAATCATGAGCTAGGAGAAAGTCGTTTGTATTGATAAGCAGGATGAGTCTCAGTGAAGATCCGATTGTCACAATCTTTTACGTCCTATACAGCATTAGACCCAACTGGAGAAGCGAGAACTTAGCTATTCACAGAAGGACAGACAAAAAAGCCCCGAGGAGACTTAACTCTCATCTGTCTTTGACATATTCAAATAGTATCCCCCAGCCACATTTGCGTAGGATTGGAATAATATAATTAATAAGGTTGATTTAATAATTGAACTTCGTACCTTACGAATAAAAGACACTCATTTCTTTGCCAGAGCCCATCAAACATTTATGAAAATTGATCATATATGAGGCCATAAAGAAAAATTCAATAGAACCCCCAAAGCAGATATAGTAAAAGTCTCATTCTTCGATCACACTGCAATTAAGCTAGAAATTATTAACGAAAGTTTAAATTAAAAGGCCAACCATTCGAAAATTAAAAACGACTTTTGTAAATAATTCTAAATAAAACCTGCATGACAAACTATTTAAAAAATATAAGACTGCAAATACCACACACCTAAACATACGGGAAGGTGGTTAAAATGTTACAAGGAGGAAAATTCATAGCTCAACGTTATGAATTTCTTAAATAAGAGAGGGTGGAAGTCAATAAAGAGAAAGAGCAGAATTTAATAAATTGCAAAAGAGAAAAACAAGAGAAGTAAAAGGCAAATCTATGACTTGGTTTTTGGTTTTTTGAAAAGTCTGATAAATTAGGTAAATTTATAGGAGGTCCATAGGTAATAAACAGAGAGAAATGAATGCACAATGGGAACAAACAAATTTTTTTAAATTAAATTATATTAAGTAAAGCCTTGTGATGATGAATTTGAAAATATGAATAAGTGGGTATTTTTATAGGAAAATACATATAACTAAAACCAATTTAACAAGTAGAAGAAAACTCAAGAACCTACTACTACAGGGTAAACTGGAAAAGGAAGGAAGGCGCTACTTCCTGGAGAACGGTTCGGTCCTGACACTTCTGGCCAATATTCAGATATTTCAAACATTCTGTTTCAGGACACAGGAAAGACGGAAAGTTTCCCCGACTATCTTAAGAACACAGCATCACCCTAAAACCAAGAATAGGCAGATAGTACAAAACTACAGACCAGTCTTGCTTAAGAATCTGATAAAAATCCCAAAGAAAACATCGGCAAATGATCCCGGTTGAGACTGTGTGGCCTCAAGAAGCAGAAATCTGCTCAGGAAAGTGGGGGATGACTTACAAGGATTCAGGGCCTCCACACGATTAAAGGCTCCGGTGGAGGTGAGCGTCGTCAGGGCCTGCGAATGCGTCACCTCGCCTTTCTCGTCACACCAGCCTCCTCCGCTAGTCGTCAGACAGCCAAGGCCCCAGTGACTTTTCAAGTTGACTTTTAGGGTCTTCCGGGGTCCCAAGTGTAAAATCGGCAATGAAAGGATGCTTCCTTAACACGGTTAGCGTGACATCTGCAATGTCTGCCGATCTTTCCAGTCCTCCTTCCAGGCTGGGGACGCACTTTCCACTGGGGTTAGGCAGGACCATGTGACATCAACACGAGCTGAAGTAATGTGTGCCATGTCTACATAGAAGCACTTAATTCCTGGTACGAGACTCTCCGATTCTCTTTCCCTCGCCTCAGCGAGCAGGGGAGCATTCCCGGATGTGGAGGTGCAATGCTGAGCCAATCACAGCCGTAACTGAGAGAGAACTGCCTGGACTTAATATGAACAAGAAATAAACCTCGCTCAAGCCGTGAGATTTTGACATTATTTGTTACGGCAGCATACTCTAGCTTATCCTGACTAATTCCGTGACAAAGAATATCCATCTCAAGCCAACAGCCAACATCAGATTGAATGGTAAAATACTGGAAGCATTCTTACCAAGATCCAGAATAAGGTGAGGATGCTTAATAATGCCCCTATAGTGTGACATGGCTCTGAAAGTCCTAGACAACGCAAGAAGACAAGAAACATAAAGGACAACCGCTAAAAAGGGGACAAAATTATCCTTATTTGTGGATAATATAATTGTCTACTTGAAAACCCAAGGGAAGGAAGTGAAAAACTATTAAGTAATAGGAGAATTCTACAAAAATGGTCAGTTATAGAATAAAAACACAAAAAGTCAATCGTTTTCTTCTTTCCCTCCTCTTTTTTGCTTTTTATTGGGCTGATAGTGTTTTCTTTATTTCCCTTTTCCCTATATTGGTTTGAAAGTTATACATTCCATTTCTTCCTGTTGGAGGTTATCTTTAAATTCTTATCATGCATAATTGACTTACAATCTAAATCTGTGTCCTCCACCGTCCTCCTGGACAGGACGAGGTCATAGGTGACTTAACCCCTTGGAAAGTCATCACCATGTGTGATTGCCTCATATTTTAGTTCCATCTTGTTTTGAGGCTATGTTTGTCATTATTATCACCGATTTTTCCAGCCAACACTTATTTAGGTTTTACCTTTTAAAAATCTTTGCTCATTGCTCATCACATACTTGATACCGGGCTTGACCACCTTCTTCCTAAGGTAATCTTTTATGAGTTCTTTCAGCGAAGCTCTGTGAGTGGTGAAGTTTCTGTGTTTGTCTGAAATGTCTTTATTTTGCTCTTACTCTTGAAAGACGGTTTAGCTGAAAGGCAGCTTACGTTGACAAACATTTTCTTCCATCATCTTGAAGATTTAAGGTTGCATTGTCTTCTGGTCTCCATTGTTGCTGATGGCTTTTGCTGTGGCATCATGGTGAAGGTGCCTGTTCTGGAGTCCTGGCCTGCCTGGGTCCCAGTCCCGGCCCTGTCAGCCATCACTGTGTAATTCTGTGCCCGGTGAGCTGCGGCTCACCGTTCTGCTGTGTGCGCTGGGCTCAGCTGGGTGGCTCTTCCGCTTGTCTGGCCTTGAGTCACTCGTGTGGCTGCTCTCATCTGGGGCTCGACTGGGTGGAGGGTTCAGGATGGCCTCACTCAAAGCCTGGCAGTTGATGCTGGCTGTCAGGTGGGTCATCTTGCTTCTCTTCCACCAGAAGTCTGTGTTGGGCTTCTTGATGCGATGATGGAAGTGATCTAAGATGCAAAAGTAGAAACTACAAGGCTCCTTAAGGCCTGGCTTTGGAAGCCACACAGCATCATCTCTGCTGCATTCCATTGGTCAAAGCAAGTCTCGAGGCCAGTCTAGACTCAAGGCGGGAGGAGAGTGGCCTCTCCTTCACGGCAAGAGTGTCCTCTTGGGGAGGAGCAGTGAAGTCGCACCACACAAGGGTGTGGTCATGAGGAAGCATGATTCCCCAGGGGCCATGGTTGCAACCAAAATTACTTAAGTAGCATGAAGTAATGAAGATACTTAAACTTTCTGTGCCTTGATTTTTCCATCCTTAAAATGTGGATAATAAGAATACTAAGAGAGTTATTCTGAAGACTTAAAGAGCTAACGTATAAAGTGTTGGGACACTGTGCTTTTGCGACGGGCATGAGGTAATCTGGTCTCCCCTTCTGGTTGCTCTAAGTCTCTTTCTTTGTCTTTGGTACATTTATCTAGGTGCAGACTCACTGTTATGCATCCTTCTTGGGACTGACCCACTTCTTAAATCTAAGGAGTTGTGTCTTTCATCACTTCTGGAATCTTCTCAGACATTATCACGTTGAATATCTCTCCCCTCCATTCTCTCCCTAGTGTGTGTCCTTTCAGGTCTTCTCTGAGGCGTGGGTTGGACTTTCTTACTCTATTTTGTTAGTTTTTATTTTCATTCTGTTTCTCTATCTTTGTTGACTGCATGCTGGGTAATTTCCTCAGTTCCGTCTTTCAGCGTGTGAACATTTCTCCAGCTGTGTCTAATCTGCTATTCGACCCATTCGTTGAAATGTTAACTTCAACAACTGCATTTTTCACTTTTAGATCCTTGTTTTTCCTTCACGTCTGCCTCTTCTTTTTCCACGGTGTCTTTTAATTTTCTTACGCATTTTTAATTTTTTAAAAATAATTTAAAGCATTCATGTTGTAGTCTCTTTTGGGCTGTGCTGTTATCTCAGTTTCTTGAGGACTGACCCTTCTTGTTTTGTCTGCTGACTCTCCCTCGTGGTAGATGGTTCCAGCCTGTGGTCTCTATTTTCAGTTGTGAGCTCTCTTCACCGAGGATCTTGCCTTTTTGGGGTCCTCAGTCATGGAATAGCTTCTGGTTCTGGTTTTTCCCTCCCATCTTCCAGCACCTGGGCATCTCCCATTCCTTCTTTCTTTCAAGATTAATTACTTTTGTTGTTGTTGCGAAGTTTGGTTGACGTTCCTCAGCAGGAGGAGGCCACATTCCTCAGTCTGCTACGTTATCGGAGCAAGAAGTCAAATTGAATATATTATGAAGGTATCATTTAAAATCAATTGGGAAAATGTGGACTATTACTAAATGGCATCGACAGCTGTTCAATAATTAGTGGGGGAGGCAATTAGCCTTAACATACACCACAACTAAAATAAACTGCAGACAGAGCAAAAACTTAAATATAAAAGTGAAACTGTTAAAGCGCTAGATGAAAATAACGTGAGTGGGAAAAGCCTGTTTAATTATTCGACTGATGGAAAAATCCTCTCAAAGCTTTGACTACAGAAAAGTTGAAAAGTTATATACATTGAAGAACTATGAAAAAACCTAAAAAGCAAGTGACCCATTAGGAAGATATTTACAAGCTATAATAAAGATTCAACATCCCTAATCTACAAAGAGCTCTTGCACACCCAGAGGAAGACAATGACACCTAATAGCAAATTGGACAAAGGACACGAATCAGTAAGAAAATGAGAAATACAAACGACCCACGAGCCCACGAAAATCGTCCCTCTTCATTAACAGCTAAAGACATGCACTTTAAAACAAGAGATCGTTTTTACCCCACCAAATTGGCCAGACATTTCAAAAAGATGAGACTGTGCTGTGCGGTGAGGGAAAAAGGAATTCAACACAACCCTCCTTCCTCAGCAGGAGTAAGGACATGATCACGTCCCAACCCCCAGAACCCAGGAACGGTACCTCCTTTGGCAAAAGGGTCTTTGCCAGCGTGATTAAATTAAGGATCTTGAGATGAGGCGGTCATCCTGGATCATACGACAGTAAGAGACACACAGGGGAGAAGACGACAGGAGGAGACAATGTGAGCACAGGGGCAGAGACCGCAGCGATGGGGCTACAAGCCAAGGAATGCGGGCTGCTGGCAGAAGCTGTGAGAGACGAGGAAGGATTCTCCCCCAGGATCTTCAGGGGGAGCGTGGCCCTGCCATCACCCGATTTTGGATCTAGCCTCCAGAACTGCGTGAGAAGAAGTTTCTGTTGTTGAAGCCCCCCCCCGGTTGCGGAGGTTTGTCACGGCAGCCCAGGAAACTCACAGAGCGCCACCAGGACATTTCCGGAGGGCAGTGTGCGGTATCTAGAACAAACTGGTCCTAAAACGTGCACACCTTTCCCAGGGCGCATCACTCTCCTCCTAGAAAACACTCAAAATTAATCACTGAGGATTTGTCAAAGATTTCTTGGCAAGGATATCCACTGACGCCTTCTTCTTGAAGGGAAACCGAATAAACGACCTAAATGTTCCTTAACAGAGGACTGGCTAAATAATGATGGTTTAGCTGTATAACAATACAGACAAAAAATAATAATAGCCATCGCTGATGGAATGCCTTCGATGTGCTCTGCGTGGAATGCGTGATTTCTGCCTCCTTTCTGCTGTAATCCTCGCCACCAGGCTGTAGGGCAGGCATCAGTACGCCATCACGCAGAGGAGGACCAGGGAGGCCAGAGGGTGCAGGCCACCTGCCTGAGGTCACACAGCCAAGGGGCCGAGACGCTGACTCCAAGGCCTTTGTGGGGCCTCCACCATCCACCAGGACGACTCGTGGTGCAGCCATCAGACACAATGATGTCGCGCCAGGAAACGGCACAGAGAGATGTTGGTGGCAGAGAGTTGAGTGAAAAAAAGCAGCTGAGCATGTCCTATTTTTGCAAAAATAAAAAGTGCATTCGATGTGCAGAGGCTGGAAGGGTTTACTACACACGTTGGCAGGGAGGTTACCTCTGGGGATGGATTCAGTAATTTTTATTTTCTACAATGAACATATACAGCTTTTGTAATCAGAACAAAAATATTAAAAGACAAAACCACATCGCAGGCTTCCAGGCTGCCCACACCCGCCTCTGAGTTTGTTCTGGGAGCCGGGGAACAGCCAGCGCCAGGCCGGCGGGCCCCCGGGCGCCTGCCTCCCCCGGGACCTGGGTCTTCTCACTGCGCTGTCCGTACCTTCCATGAGCCCGCTCTTCTGCGGGCATCGATTTTTCCATCCTTCAGAGAAGCGCCTGAGGAAAGAAAAGAGCATCTCTGAATCAATGAGCAGAGCCCTGCAGCCAGGGCTAGGGCCGGCTACGCGCTTGTCACTGCCCCCTGCCCAGGACCCGGGGCGGGGGACGGGGGGTGAGACTGGCTGGGCTGCCCAAGGGGGTCAAGCCTGTGGGGGGGGGGCTGTGTGTCTGTTGGGGGGAGTGGTGTAGGTTAAGTGTGGTGTGGAGGTGTGTGCGTGGGGGGGCAGGGCGTGGGGGTGGGGGGTGTATTGTGGGAGAAGCGGGTGTGTGGTATGAGATGGGGGGGGCACACAGGGTGCAGGGTGGGGTGTGTGGGGGGGCTTGTTGCCACCTGCTGGGTGCGAGGCTCCCTGCAGGGTCTGATCTCTGCCTAGAGGAAGGGGGACCGGCTCCAGCCGGCTCTGTGAAGAACGGTCTCCCACCAACTCACCTCACGGCTCTGTGAGGAAGGTGCTGGTACCCACCCATCGCCCAGACAGGGAAACGGAGGGCTGTGTGTGAGAGAAAAGGCAGGCCCGGGGCGGGGGGGGGGGGGGGGGGGGGGATGGGGGGGAGAAGAGGCGAGGGGGAATGGAGGAAAGGAGAGAGAGGGCATCGCTGTGGCCACTCGTAGGCTCCCCCCCTCCCCCCCCAAGCTGTGCCACAGACCAGAATCCTGCCTCTAAGGGACTGGGCGCTCGCCTGTGCTGGGTGCTTGGGTGCGCAGGGCACAGGGAGGAGAGAGCTCACAACAGGGGGGAAGGGGGTCAGGGGGTGGGCAGGCCCCCGACCCCATGCCCTGCAGGCCTGTCTGGGCCTCTCCCACCCATCACACTAGCCTCTCCCTTCCTGACTCGTCATTTGACCCAACCCTGGTCCCCCCACCCCTGGAAACACACCTCCTCTCCAGACCCCCCAGAACCACTCCCCAGCCCCCCACAGCTCCCTGTGCTTCTCCTCCAGGACCCAGTGACAAATGGCCTTAAAGATTTAGGTCTGTCTTCTCCCGGCCTAGACTGTGAGCTCCGGGGAAGCCAGGCTGGGACTGTGGGGCCTCTTGGCTGGGTCTGCAGCGCCCACCCCTCCCCGGGCAGGCACTGAAAACGGCTCAGCATATGTTTGTTGCATGAATGAATGAACCGTGATAATTGCTAAGGAGAGAAGTGTGCAGATGGTCTGTGACGAGGTTCTGTGAGCATGCACCGTGTTTGTGTCCACGTGCATGTGCGCTGAGGGGTGCTCATGAGTGCACACGTGTGCTCACCTGTGGGTGTGTGCATTCACATGCACGGGTGCAGGTATGCATGTGTGCATGGATGTGTGCATGCGCACACAATGCACGTAGTGTGTGCATGTGTGCATGCATTCATACATGCCAGTGTGTGCCTGTGTGTGCATACGTGCACACCCGTGCCAGTTGTGCCTGCTACTTCTTGCTCAAGGTGGGAGGAGTCCACACATCTTTCCTGTCTGCTCTCTCTGCTCACCTGCAGCCTGCCCTTCTGCCTCGTGCCTCCTCCGGGCCCAGGCCCCACGCCTCCAGCCCCCATAAGGGCCCCCACCAACGACTCTGGCTCCGGCTCCGCTTCAGGCCCGACATCCCAGCCAGCGGCACGCAGGGCCCAGACATCTCCCGGCGCCTGAGCCTGACTCAGGGCTCAGCAAGCGCACGCCCTTGGCTGGGGCCTCTGCCCCTCTCAGTGTTCTCACCTGTCAAGTGGGCCCCTCCTGGCCGTGGGATTCCTCCCAGAAAACGCTGCGGCCGCAGGACTCAGGGGAATGAAGAGCAGGCGTTCAGTCCAAGTGCACATCCTGGAGCAGCTCCCCAGGCTCACTTCAGTCCGGCGGGGGTTCTCCCACAGCAGCTGTTCCTGCCCTCTCCACACCGATCACACGGGAGGAACGTACTTGAAATCAGACCCAAACTCCTCCCCGTGGCCCGCACACCCCTCCTTCCCTCTGCTCCAGCCACAGCGGGCTGACTTTCTGCTCTTCTTACATGCCAGGCATATTCCTGCCTCAGGGCCTTTGCATCTGCCATTCCCTCCGCCTGGCCTACTCTGTCTCTATGTCTCTATGGCTGGGCCCTGCTCATCCTTCAGCTCAGAGCCCCCCCCCCCCCCAACGGAGGCCCTGCTCACTGTGCTCTCTCTGTACTCGCTCAGTCCCTCACTAACACGCCACTTATCAATAACTAAAATTATCTTAACGTTTTTGTCTACGGGGCTCTTGTTTGTGTCTTAATCACCACGTAGAAGGGACTCAAAGCTTTGTAGGAAATGAGGGAGGGTCCATGGAGATCGACCTGGCTTGCTGGATTCCAACGTGCACAGTTCCGTTTATTAACCACTTACTCTGTGCCAGGGCCCAGCCCAAACTCTAGCGAGCGGGTGACCCTGGGCAGCACCTCTCAGACCCCCAGCTCTCCACCTGCAGAGTGGAAGGCAGCCCCGAGGCTCTGAGGGGTCCTCCCCTTCATCTCAGGCTACCTGAGACTTGGCACTCTGCAGAGCCCCGGGGAGGTGGGACCTCCTGAGGCCAGCTGCTCTCCCGCACCCGCCTTAGCAGGGAGCACCTTTGCGCCGGAGGACACCTCCTCCGGGAGGCCTCTCGGCTGGGCCTCTCCTGGAGCCCTGGCCACACCATGATTGCTTACTTCTCCCTGTCTCATTAGCTATGGGCTCGCAGAGGCCGGACCAGCTCAGTGGGCGACACCCTGCAGTGCAGTCCGGAGCTCGCCCCCTGGGCCAAGGTCTGGGATGGGTATTCCAACTCCCCCGCGGACTTGCTCGCCACGGGAAGAAGTCACGCCCTTCTGTGCATTTTGGGAGCCCTGGGAGCTGTGTACCGGCCCCAGGCGCACCGGACTCCGGCAGCCCTTGTAGGACTTTCGGGGCCTCTCCTGGTGTTTGCGCGGAGGCCCGACGTCGTGATGGTGGAGCGTCTGCGCCTCTGCGAAGGCAGCGCCCGGGGTCCGTGTTTATTTCAGCTGCGGCGTCCCTGGGGCGCCTCTGGAGGGGGCGCGGACGGCAGAGCACTGTGTGGGCAGCCAGCTTCCCTGTCTTCACTCTTCCCACCCAAGCCCCCGGGGAAAACAATCCCCACCCGCCAGAAGCCTGGCGAAGCCGCCGAGCTGGAAAAGCCGGTTCTGGGAAGGGAAGGGGGGCGGGCGCTCCCGAGGCGCCAGGGCCGCTGCCGCGAGCTCTTCTCCCCAGCCCGGCGGCCCTTGGCCTCCCAGGGCGGTCCCTCGGAGGTTCCTTCTCCGGGAGGCCGGCTGCTGCCAAGGCCACCTGAGCAACGACCCCTGCAGGGTCCTGGCGCTCCTGGAGGCCGCTGGGAAGGGACAGTTCCTGCACCGGCGGGGAGGGGCAGGGCGAAGGGCCCCCGGGCGCTGGGTCAGAGCCAGGCCTGGGGGCGCATCTCGGCGTGGGGGCCGCAGGGTGGGGTCGGGGCGGGTGCCGAGCGCCCGCGGGGTGCCCAGCTCTGCCGCCGCCGGGCCTCGGGCCGGCCCCGGGTGGCGTTTCCTTCGCGGGGCCGCCGCGCACGCGCCCGGCTGCCGGGAGCGCACCGCGTGTGCCCAGCGCGCCATGGCCGGGCCGGGCGCGCGCTGTCTGTGCCTGACTGTTTCTTTCACTAGAGGTTGCTCACTTTCGCTTCTTGGGTCCTGGCGGCTCCTCGGGCGGCTCCGTGAGCGCGCGCGCGTGTGCGTGTGCGCGTGTGCCCGCACGCGCCCGGCGATCGCCCCCGGCCTCCCTGCGCCCTGCAGGAACGTTCGCCCCGCTGCGTCCGTCCGTGAACAGGCGTCCCCCCTCCGCTGCCCCCGACTCCCCCCACTTGCTGGGTCTTTACAAAAACTATTCGCCGCTGAAGCCGCTGCCACTTCTCCTGACCCCAGAGGCCTCTGTGCGTCCCCGCCCCCCCCCAACAGGAAACCGAGGCCAGGATGGATGGAGTCTTGCTCCACTGAGCAGGAAGCCACATCCTGTGGAGGCTGGAGACTTTTGCTTGAAAAAGTAAGATTTGGATGAAGCTCAGAAGGGCCTTTTCTGCTTCCTTTCTGGCCCCAGCCTGCTGGCTTGTGACGGTTCTTTTAGTGCACCCTGCTCCTGGGTCCTGCCTCAGGGCCTTTGCACAGGCTCTGGGCTCCAGCTGTCCAGAGATCTACATTCCTAACTAGCTGTGTGACCTTGGACAAATTACCTAACCTCTCTGAACCTCCACTTCCTTGCCTGTAAAACAGGCTCATAACAGGATGTTTGAGGGTTCAAGGTGATGACCAATATAGCGCGTGAGACTGGGTGTTGAGGGCACAGGGAAGGACATGTGGTGGCCCCAGGGCAGCCGTGGGGATTGGGAGAAGCTTCCTTGCCTGAGTCCCTCCCCTCCCTCCTTCAGGGAGCCTCTGCAGCCGCCTCCGCCCCCCAGCCTCCCCAGTCCGGGCCAAGATCTTCTCAGGGCCTCATCGGCCAACCTTCACCCCAAATAATTCCGTGCCCCAACCCCTGCTGTGAAGCCCAGCAGGAGGCAATAGAAGGGGGACCAGGTCTGGAGGCAGGAGAACTGGGCTCAAATTCTGGCAAATTCTGCCGCACTGAGTGATTGTGAGCAAGTTGCTTGGCCTCTCTGTGCCTACACCGAGGTGGAAGGCTGCCTGGCCTGCGTCTCAGGGCCCTCGGGGGAGGGCGCAGATGCGGGGGGGGTGTCATTCTAAGCAGGGCAAAGCCTCACAGGAGAGCCTGTTGCTGCCGTAATTCGCCCCCGGCCTCGGAGCCTCGACTGACGCTTGAGGAATCAACCTGCCGATTGGACCCCAGGGGTCCCTGCCACCTGTGCCAACTGGAGGTGGCTGGGAGGCCACTTCCAAGAATCGTGCAGCTTGATGGGTTCGGCCACTCAGAGCTGGCCTTAGTCGTCGGCTCCAGCAGTGGGGCCACTGAGGCAGTGGCAGCCCCCTGGGGAGCATTTTGGGGGAAGCAGCACCATGTACTTCACTGGTGAGCGAGGCCCCGGCCGTGGGCTGTGGGCTGTGACCTGCCTCGGCCCTGCCCCCTGGCCCCTCCTTGACTGTCCCTCCTGAGCACCAGCCCCTGGAAGTCCCCACGTGGGGGCTCCGTGCCCCAAGTCAAAACCGCCACCTTCCCCCCGTTCGCACCTCCTTTATCACTGGCACCACCACCCACCCAGTTTTTCAAGCCACCAGCTCGTAGCCAACTTGTTTGCTCAGGAGAAAACACCAGCCTTGATTTCACTGCCCGCTCATTGTAAAACTGCAGACAATATAGAACATGTGCATGCAGAATGAAAGTTCCCTCATTAGTTGCCCCCCCAGAAATAGCTACTGTCCACGTTGGGTGAATTCCTGTACCTGTTTGAACTCTCTCAATTACAACAGACAGGAAATCTAATCAAAATGGGAATTATGGGCTCATGTCATAGAACAATTCAGAGGTGGGGTGGGTTTCAGGCATGGTTTGATCCAGAGGTTCGTGATATAGTGGGGGATCTGGCTTGGTTTCTCTGCGCTTCTTTTCCTCTGTCCTCCTCATGGTGTCCGCTGATCCAGTTAGGGTGGCAGCCGTGGCTGCTGGGGTCCGAGATGTTATCCTCATACTGCACCTTCAGAGAAGGGGAGACCAACTTCTTCTTGTTCCCGAGGACGAGTGAGGAATCCTATTTCTCGGAGGTGTTCTGACCCAGCCTGGAGGGGGTCAAAGAAGACTTCCTGGAGGAGGTGGGGCCTGAACAGATCCTGAAAAACCGCCTGTAGGGAGAGTCGGGGCCTCTTTTACTATGAGAAAGCAAAGTGCCCTTTACCGCTATTGAAACAAGGCTCAGAAAAGCAAAGTCACAGGGTGGAAGAGGCTGCGGCTGTCCACAGGGGCGGCGGGCACAGCAGGTCGAGGGCCAAGTTCCCCCTCTGCAGCGGGACCTCGCCTCCTGAGCCTCAGCTCGCTCCTGAGGAGGGAAGGCAGCAGCAGGCCAGCCCACGGCGTCGTTAGGAGGTGAAGGCCCAGCCTCCTACGCACTCAGCAGACACGACTTACCATCCATGTTATTGTTATTGGTGCTTTTGTTATTGTTGTCACCCTGGTAGACCCCTTAGCCCAGTGCCAGGCACCCAGCAGGTGCTCGGGAACTAAGAGCTGGGACCCCGGTGGGCATGGCCGGGCCCACCGCACAGTGGAGTGACACCACCAGCGCTCAGGCTCCGCCGCTCTCTCCAGCAGGTCCCTGCCCCGGCGCCCGCCCGCCTGCAGCCGAGAGGGGAGCTTTCAGACAGGGGTGAGGCCCCCGCACCCACTTCAGCCGCCTGAGCCTGGCTCTGTGTCTGGTGAACTGGCCATCCCTTCTCCCCGGCAGGCGAGCCATGAAGAGCAGACCCCGCAGGGCCGGCCTGCAGCCTCAGCCGAGTGCGTCCACAGCTGTTAGCGGGAGGCCCCAGCCTGGCTGATCAGGGCCAACGCACAGCCCACCCCTCGCTCTGCTCCCGGGGGGGCTGCCCGGCAAAGCTTCACCCTTGGGGAGAGAACAGGAGCTGAGAAGGAAACGGAGGTTCCAGGGCCAGCATGGACGTTTGTGTAGGTTGTTCACTGCACAATGGGGCTGCTCAGGGGGCACGTGGAGCTGCAGTTCAGCCAGCCCTCACTCGCCGGGCGGAGGGCCCTGGCACCAGCTGCATCCGCACAGGACATGGTGCCTGCTCCTGATCCATTTGAAGGAGCTCCAGGGGAGGGCTGGGCCTGCCTTGGTCGTGGGAAGATGCCACCTGAGAACTCAAGGCCCTACCTCGTCCCTTTTCTTAATTGCGTTTTTACTGACTTCTTTTTGGAGCACATACGTATATATTTTATCACATGGGTGCATTTGTGTAGCCACTGCCACAAGCAGGATACACAACAGTTCCATCACCCCAAAACTCCCTGGTGCTGTCTTTTTGTCAGCTTGTCCCCCCTCTTTCCTAACGCCTGGCAGCCCCTGGTCTGTTCTCCGCGGCCGCAGTTTTCCCTGTAGACGGTGGAAGCAGACAGTCCGGGCTGAGATGGGCCTCCCCTACGCAACGTCCGGGCCCGAGACCCACCCGGGTTGTTGTCTGTATCAGTGGTTTGTGCCTTTTTGGTGCTGAATAGCAGCCCGTGGTGTGGACGCCCCAGTGTGTCTGCCCACCCACCCACTGATGGGTGTCCGAGCTGTTTCCAGTCCTGGGCTGTCACCGATCCAGCCGCTGTGGACATTCATGCCTCTGTGTCCATGAACACACACGTCTGTGCACGGAGCTGCGTTTCCTGGCTCTGGGATTGATGCCTGGCGGCAGACAGCTGCCACATGGCAAGAGTTTGACTAACTTTCTAAGAACTTGCCAAGCGGTTTTCCAGAGCCATTCTGCACCTTTGTCCTCGGTGTCTGAGTTCTGGTTGCTCTGTGTGCTTGCCAGCACTTGCTATTGTCAGGATTTAATATTTTAGCCACTGAGTGGCGTGAAGTGGTGTCTCGTCACGGTTTTGATTTTCACATCCTGGTGGCTAAGAATGTTGAGCATCTTTTCATGCCCCTATTTGTCATCTGTGTATCTTCTCCGATAAAGTGTCTGTACAAGTCCTTTGCCCATTTTTAAACTGGGCTTTCTTTTAGCTGTCGCATTTTCAGAGTTCTTTATACCTTCTGGATACAAGTCCTTTGTCAGATGTGGAATTTGCAAATATTTTCTCACGACCTATGGCCTGTCTTTCCATTCCCTGAACAGTTTCTTTCACAAAGCAAAAGTTCTTAATTTTGAAGAAGTAAAATTAATCTTTTACGGATTGTGTTTTATTTCCATGTCTAAGAACTCTTTGCCTAACCCCAAGTTCCTAAGATTTTCTCCCAAGTTTTCTAAAAGTTTTTTTTTTTTTTTAAAGATTGGCACCTGAGCTGACATCTGTTGGCAATCTTTTTTCTTCTTCTTCTTCTTCTCCCCAAATCCCCTGGTACATAGTTGTAGATTCTAGTTGTGGGTCCTTCTAGTTGTGGCATGTGGGACGCCACCTCAGCATGGCCTGATGAGCGGTGCCATGTCCGCGCCCAGGATCCGAACCAGCAAAACCCTGGACCACCCAAGTGGAGTGCGAACTTAACCACTCGGCCACAGGCTCACCATCTAAAAGTTTTATAGTCACAGATCTCACATTTTGGGTCTATGATCCATTGTGAGTTGACTTTTTGTATATGGTCTTCCTTCCTTCCTTCCTTTCTTTCTTCCTTTTTCTTTTCTTTTCTTTTGTAGATGGATGTCCAACTATCCGTCAGTATTTATTACATGAATGATTACAGCAGTTGAACACTTGTTTTGTTAAAAAAAGAACCTCCACCTAAACTTCATATCTTATACAAAACTTAACTCCCGGCGGATCATAGACTTCAGTGCACCAGGTAAAGGCGACAGGCGACCACGTCTGTCTCCTGTGAGACTCTCAGCCCAGCTCCACTGGCAGCTGACGTCGAAGTGGTGAGACTTACGCAGCACAAAGGGTAAATCAAGTGAGAACCCTCTATGGCCACACTTGCCGTGTCCGGGGTTTGAGGACGGGAGTGAGGGACCCAACAGTTACCAAACGTGAACTCTGCACCGAGTACTCCACTCAATGCTTTCTTTGCATCATCTCATTTAGTCCTAAAACAAATTAATAAACTTTTAGAGATTGGTGTTTTATGCCCATTCTATGGGTAAGGAAATTGAGCTCAGAGAGGTTAAGAAACTTGCCTAAGGTCACACAGCAAATGAAAGAGCAAGGTTTGAAGCCAGGGTGTCTACCTCTGCTAGAGGCAGGCAAGGGACAGTTGGGCCAAGCTAATGGCTGGATCTCCCCTGATTGTGTGCCCTTGGTTGGGGTGGGTGTGGGGCACGGGAGCTTTCCTCCCAGGATTCTGGGGAGATCAAAGGCCTCCATTCTCCCGGGGGCCTCAGCTCAGGCCCCCTCATGGTGACGCCTCCTCCTGGATGGCTCCTGTTCTTGGGAGCTCATCAAACCCATCCCCGACAACGGGACCATCCCAGCCGATGAGGGCGGATGCCTCCCTATCCGGTCGCGATAGTCCTGGGGGCACGTGCAGGCCTGGGCTGACCCTGTGCGTGCCTGGCCCTGCCCTGGGGCTCCCCGCCTCCCACTGACTGGTCCTTCCAGCCCATCGGCCTGGCCTTCTCCTCATTCCTGGTGCGTCCTCACCCCCCCCCCCCACCCCCGCCCCTGCCCAGGCCGCAGCCCTGCTGAGGACGCCCTCTCCCCTTCTCCTCACTTGCTCAGCTCTGACTGCCGCCTCTGTTCAACTCGAGCCACGCCCTCCCCAGCAGCTCCACGAGCTCTCCCCGTTCTCAACACCTGCCGCTGATAAATGCAGTCTAGTTCTCTAGGGTCGGAAAAGCTGGAGTTTGGCAACACAGCCTTCTAGAGGTGCATGGACCTTCTAGAACCTTCTAGATGCACCCAGAGATGCATCGAGAGCAGTCTCAGCCCCAAATAGACTGCAAGCATGCTGAGGGAGGGAGGGACTGAGTCTTAATCCCCTCTCTGCTTGGCACAGAGAAGACTGGCTCCCTGCCCATGGTTGGGGACGGAACAGACCCACCTCTGCCGCGGTCTTGCTGTGCGACTCAGCGCCTGGCAGGTCATGAATGCTCCATCAAGGGCCAGAGTCGCTGCTGCTGTTCTCGTGGCTATTATTTTTACGCCCAAGATGCTTTCCAGAGTGGTGTGGCCAGGTATGGAAGGTGAAGGGCCCACTGCTCTCCGGACTGGAGCAGGGAGTCCCTTTCCTCTCCACCCCCACTCCAACCCCTCCCGGAACGCGCCACCTTCCAGCCTCAGCTAGGGGCCCGCAGGCTCCTCAGGAGAGGAGGAGAGAGGGACCAGCTTTTAATTCTCTTCCCCCCTCACGGCCTTGAGTTGACCCCCAGTGTGACAATGAAGGGGCCCCAGGGAGGCCCGGGGTCAGGCAGAGGGGGCAGGCTCTGGCCTAACAAAGGCTGCCCGGAGCCCAGACCTCCTGCAGCCTGACTCGACTTCATGGTCCCAAAGGAGCTGCCTGGATCCTCACTCGCCACCAGACCTCCTCAGCCCCAGGTCCCATCCACTCCAGGCCCCGAACCTCAAACACCGCCTCCACCAGCAGCCTGTCCTTGTCCCTACCCCTGCCCCGGCCCCAGCCTCCGACCTCTCCCCTGGACTCTGCCCCCGCCAGGCCTGCGGCTCCCCCGGCCTCTCCTCTGTGCCCTCCCTTGCCTACCAGCTGGGGATGTCTTTCTAGAACACAGGTCTGATCATGTTCCTCGTCCCCCTCAGAGACCCCCAGTACTTTCAGCAGTGGCTTCTCCAGCTTTTTATACACAATTATCTCCCGGAGGACCCGTTCAAATGCAGCCATACCGGGACCCCTCCCTCAAGAGAAGGATTGCCTGTGTCTGGGTGGGGCCCGGGAACCTGCATTTCACAAGACCGCCTTCTGGGCAGGGGACAGGGTCCCAGGGCCGGGCTCTGCTCGCATCCTCAAGTTCTGGCTCAAAACTCTGAGGACACAAGGCTGTACACGCGGGCCTGGCCTTCCAGAGCCTTGCACAGGTTGCGGTCAAGGAGGGCGGCGGCCGTGGGTCGTCAGTGAGCAGTTTTCCCGCTGGATCGCTAACCTGTCGCTGTCTAGACTTTCGGCACATGAACCTCCCTTCCTACTCCTGTCCAGGCCCCACGAACGCCAGGAGTGGGCCTGCTTGGACCTCAGCTCTTCATTCCCTCATCTTCAGGATAAGCTCCACCGGGTTTAGTCTGGTGTGCAAAGCCCCCCAGAGCCCAGCTCCCTCTTGGGCCCCTGCTGCCCCCCCCCCCCCCACACACACACACACACATTACCCTCCAGCATCCAGCTTATGGTCTTTGAATGTACCTTCTGCCTGGAATGCTCTTCTCCCACTTCTCCCCTCGGAGAACTCCTATTCATCCCTCAAAACCCGATTTAGATTCCATGATTCCTGAGGGCCCCTCTGTGCCCTCACCTCCTTCTCTGGCTGCGTGTACCCTGCTTTGTTATAATTAGTTTGTTCAGTTGCTTCCATGGAGGCAGTTTACCGTCTTTACCACAATGGTTTTGGAATCAAGAGAGCTGGCTTTGCCTCTGACCCCTATGCTAACGAAGGGTCTGAACTTGGGTATTGTCCTCCTATCTCTCTGAGACCTTTTCATTGTTGATAAAATGAGGGCTAAAATATCACCCTCTGATTGGGCTGTCTTTCCTGTTGGTGGGCAAGCTCTGTGAGACCAGGGAGTGCATCTCCTCATCTTTGGAGCCTTGGGGGCTCAGGATGGGACCTCTCTCAGCGTGGACCCCCGGACGCTGAGCTTGTGGGTAGCTCAGGGCTCTGCTGCTCCCCACCCCCCATCCCTGGAAACTGTCCCCACTCTGAGTGCTTAGGGAAAGGGCCTCATGTCCCTCTGGGACCTCCATCATCAGTAGGAAAACCAGCGGGGCCCACAAGGGGAGAAGCTGGCATGGGGGCCGACGCTTACCCCAACTCAGGAGAACGGTCTGCATCCTCTGGTGTGCGTTTGGGGGTGCCCGCTCCCTCCCAGCCCCTAGGGGCCGGCCCAGGGTGGGGGGAGGTGGGTAGGGTGCCTGGGAGGCACGGACCAGCCCCAGCTGCAGAGCTGGAGCGAGAATCTCTTGATCTCTTGGCTGCACTGAGAGGCGGAGGCAGCCAGGGCCCTGGAGATGGTCTCCATGACAACCGCTGCCACTCACTCCCCATCTCGGATGTAAATTAGTTACAATTTTATTAGTGTGCAGAATTTCAAGAGGCCAGATCCTGCCTTGGAAGGGAAAAGGATGGTGGGGGGAACGGGGGAGCGTTTCCAAACGCTTTCCACCCCAGCAAGGGCCCCAAAATCCAAGGTGGATCCAGGGAGAGGGAGCTGGGCGACATGCCCTCGTTTGTCTGCGCCCCCCCCCCCCCCCCCCCCCGCCCGGTCTGGGCTGGGTGAGCCAGCCTGTCTCTGGAGAGGAGGCGACACACAGGCCCGGCACCAGCTGTGTGCCTGGTGCTCTCCCTGCCTTGTCTGGCCTCCTCCTCAGTGGATGGGGGAGGCAGCTGAGGGCCACAAGGGTCACCAGCTGGCCTGAGGGCGCCCGGCTTCCAGTAGCCAGACTCCTGCTCAGCTGCCTCTGAGGTGGGTCAAAGGTCACGGAGACCCCTCAGGGCCCCGGGGCAGGCAGGCGAGAGCACTTCGAGGAGCGTGGGTGTCTGAGCAGACGGCGGGGCCCTGGGAGCCAGGCGTCAGCAATGGGGCTACTGAGGATGTGGCTGGTGACACCTGCGTCACCACGTTCTGACATTCGATGCTCTGAGTCTTGTGTGCACATACGCACATGTGCGCACACACACTTTTTTTTTTTACCCAAGGAGGAAAAAAAAGGACAGATTTGTCTTTTTCCTAAAGCTGTTGTTAAAATTAGTTGTATCCCCCAAGGCATGTCCCACTGTGTTTGCCCCCGACGTGGCGCCACTCCCTCCACTGCAAAGAGCCAGCTCCGGGAAGCAGGGCCCAACCAGGCAGAGGACCAGCAATGCCCCTTGAGCTCCTGATCGGGGGCTGGCACAGAGGTGGGCACTGAGGACCCCCCCGGGGAGCAGAACAGCTGGCACAGGCGGGACCAGGTGCAGAGGGAGAGGGGGCGGGAACAGGCCGGGGAAAGCTTCAAGCAGGTGTGAGTGGCTACACCAAAAGAGAGAGAAAGGGCATGCCTGTTGAGGGGCCAGCCTGAATGCAGGCTTAGAGGCGCGACAAAGCCTGAGTGGGGCTTGGGGCAGAGGAGGCGGGAGGATGGATGGGAAGACAGATGAGAAATGCATGGGGGGTTGGACAGGGGAATGGACTGGAGGATGAATGTGAAGGTGGATGGGAGGTCGGATGGGAGATGACTGGGAAGATGGACAAGTTGGATAAAGGATGGACGGGAGGACAGATGGAAGGAGGGACAGGAGGATGGATGGGAGGATGGATGGAAAGATGGATGGGAGGATGGATGGAGGGATGGATGGGAAGATGGATGGGAGGATGGATGGAGGGATGGATGGGAGGATGGATGGGAGGATGGTTGGGAAGATGAATGGGAGAATGAATGGGAGGATGGGATGGAAGGATGGATGGGAGGATGGTTGGGAAGATGGTTGGTAAGATGGTTAGAGGGATGATTGGAAGGATGGTTAGCAGGGTGGATGGAGGGATAATTGGGAGGATGGATGGAAGAATGGAGGGGAAGATGAATGGGAGGATGGGTGGGAGTATGGTTGGAAGGATGGTTAGGAGGGTGGATAGAAGGATAATTGGGAGGATGGATGGGAGGACGGATGGAAGGCTGGCGGGGAGGATGGATGGGAGGACGGATGGAAGGCTGGTTGGATCGATGGACAGGAGGATGGATGGAAGGCTGGTTGGGAGGCTGTCTCACACCGTGGTTGGGCCTGTGCTGTGGTGACAGGCGCTGGGATTCAAATCCTGGCTCTTGCATGTAATAGCTGTGTCAGCTTGGACCAGTTTTGGGATCTCCCTGAGCCTTGGTTTTCTCGGTCAGTCGGATGGATGGGAGATCGGGGGAAGGAGCAGTGACCTGGGGGTTCATACACACAAGGCATGTAGGACAGAGCCTGACTCACAGTAAGTGCGTAAGAAATGTTCACTCTGTTATTTCATCCCGTGTCCTGAGCTCGGCCTTGGGGACGCGGTGGTGAGTAAAGAAGTGGGGCTGCCCTCGGGGGCTCAGAGTCCACTGGGTGAGGTGATCGGTCCTGACCCGGGGCCCCTTGGGATGGACCGAGAAGGGGCCCCACAGGTGGCCTGAGTCAGGAGGGAGAAGCAGGGGAACCAGGGAGGAGGGCGATGAGTCAGGGCTGGGCCTGGGGTCTGTCACTGGGGCTCAGGTTCACGGCAGGGTGTTGACAGCCACGGAATGTTCAGGGGGAAGGGAAGAGGGCCCGGCCTTGAGGGGCAGCAGTGCCGGAGGGTAGAGGAAAGCCGGGCGCAGGGGTGAGGAAGGCCACCGTGGTTCACGCAGGGGAGAGCGGGCAGGACAAGGTGGGGGCCGCGTGGGGAACTTTTAGACCGGGAGCCACTGCAACAGCCTCTCCCTCGCTCAGTCAGCAACCAGGGCCTGGCCCCACCCCACCCCCCGACCTCAGTTTCCCCAGGTGTACCCTGGGCTGGAGGATCCCTCAGAGGAGGGTCTGCTGGAGGAGAACGGCCCTCGACAGGGCTTTGCCCACGAACGGTCGATCTGTGATGAGACTGGGGCCAAGCGGCTGCGCAGACCGTGTGGCAAATAGGCCCTGGGGGAGTGTGTCCCGGAAATACGCACTGTGGATAAATCACCGATTCCACAGTGAGCGCGAGGCCCCTCTCTAACCCCACGCTGCCCGATTCCCAGGTCGCCATGAGGGTGCCGGGCTCGCCGAGCTTCATCTGGGCTCAGCGTCCAGCCCAGGTCAGTGGTCGGCTCCCTGGGCGGCGGGCGGCCTGGCGTCTCCCCGCGGGTGGAGACAGGAGCCCCATGGCGATGGTAGCTCCGGCTGGCTTGCTCTGTCTCCTCCATCCTGCGCATCACAACTTGCCATATTTTGTGGCCTGAGGGCTGAGAATTCTAACAGGCGAGAACAGGGATGGGACTGCACCCGCCCCGTTCCAGTCGTGTGTCTTACTAATTATGCCACACACCCGAAAACTTAATTAAATCCATGCTTGGTGCGTCATTTCAACTAGTTTGGAAGCAGGGGGAAATCAAACAGCCACGGGGCCTGCCAGCCCGCAGCCCCTAACGTCCCGCTGGGCCCCAGGCGCCGGGACTGCACGTTTGTGCGCCCCTGCTCCGCTGTGGGACAACGGCCCCTTCCGTGGGGCCCCAGAGGAAGCTCCTGCTCCCCTACTCCCAGCCCCGGTCACTGACGTATACCCACGCACACCCACGCACACCCACGCACACACCACACCACCCGTGCACACATCGCACACACCCACACACACCCATGCACACATCACATAGGCACACTCATGCACACACCACACACCACACATTATCACACATCACACATCTACACACCCGTGCACACACACATGTACCACACACACCACACACCACACACATCACACACACACACACACACACACAGCACGAGCTGCAGGAGGGAGCCAGGCTGCTGAGGGGGCAAGGACCGTGGGAAAACCCTAAGAACCAGGGTCGGCTGTAAATGGTTAGCGAGACAATAGGATAAAAAACAACATGGGCTGGCCCCGTGGCCCAGCGGTTAAGTTCGCGCGCTCCGCTGCAGGCGGCCCAGTGTTTCGTTGGTTCAAATCCTGGGCGCGGACATGGCACTGCTCATCAAGCCACGCTGAGGCAGCGTCCCACATGCCACAACTAGAAGGACCCACAACAAAGAATATACAACTATGTACCAGGGGGCTTTGGGGAGAAAAAGGAAAAAATAAAATCTTTAAAAAAAAAAAAAAAAAAAACAGACCATGAGGAAGGCCAGACACATATCAACTACCTCGCTTCAGTCCAGTCTGCTCTCCTGGGGCTCACCCCCGTCCTCTGCTGTCCCTCTTCGGGTCGCTCCCCTGCCCCGTGTTTTGTGCGAGGCGCCCAGCACAGACAGCTGTGGTCCCACTTGGTGCGCAGGGTGGGCTGAGGGCGAGGCCAGCAGTGCCCAGAAAGGGCGGCTAGGTCCTCAGGCAGGGCAGTGGCAGAGGACGGGGACCTGGATGGTACGAGATGGACCGACGGGAAGGGGACAGGAAGGTGCTCAGGGTGGGCGAGCACCAGCAGGTAGAGGACCTGGGCGTCCTTCTCCTTTGTCCCTGTGTGGGGATTTGAACCATGTACTCTGTCAGCGAAGAGAATTAAAGAATTCAGAGAAAAACTGGGAAGGCATTCCGAGGTAGTGGGAACTCCAGCAGTGCCCGCTCGATGCCTTCTGGCTCCAGCACACTTAGTGGGGCTGACGCGGGCCGGGGCACCAGGAGGCAGCAGCCAGGCCCTGCTCGAGGACACGCACGGTCCAACGGGGCGACACAGAGGGAACGGGACTCTGCGGAGGGTGAGGATGTCATGGGCCAGGGCCTACGAGGGAGTCCCTCGTGCCAGGGGTGTTGCCGCCAGCTGGCAGTGTTACCTCTGACTCTCCTAGGACAGCCCCACCAGGCAGGCACGGTCCCCACCATTCCCGTCAGCATGGGGAAACCGAGGCCCAGACTGGTAAGTCAGTGCCGAGGCTCCCTGCTGGTAAACATTGCCTCTGGCCTGCAAGCTGCTGCTGCTCACTGGAGCCTCACGGCCGGCCGTGGAGAGTGATGGGGAGGGCGGGCCAGGCGGCCTCGCTCCAAGGGACCTTTTGACCCGGGGCCCGGCTGACTCCCCGTCTCCTCCAGCCGGGCACTAGGTGTTAAGTGCAGACTGTCACCAAGCCCCCAGGCCCCAGTGCAGAGGTTAGGAGACTGAGGCACACAGATTAGGGCTGGGCCTGAGTTCTCGTGGCCAGGGCCCAGCTCAGGGCTCAGACCTCCAACTGCCCGCTCCCCAGCCACGGGCAGTTCCGAGTTCAGAATGAAAAGACCAGCGAATGAAAGAAAAGCGACTTGCTTTGTAGAGAGCTGAGGTGGTTCTCCCAACGTCACACGGCCCTGCAAGGCCTAGCGGTGTCCGTCCCAGACGCTGGCACGTCTGCCCACTGCCACAGGGACGGCCCTGCAGGTCATGGTGTGCCGGACTGTGCTGGCCCCTTTGTGCAGAGGAGTGAGGCTCCCAGGCTGCTGAAGAACCAAGGAGAGGGAGCTCTCGTTCTCACAACTCCTGGGCCCTTGGGTCCCTCAGCCTCCCTCCCTGCTAACGCTGGCTCAGGAGCCGCAGGAGAGCCCGTTGCCTGCCCGGCTGGGGGCAGCTGGGCCTGGGTTGGAGACTGCTCTGCTGTTGGCCACTCGTGGACGAGTGACTTCACTGTCTCACGGCCTCAGTTTCCCTCTTGGGGACCACACCTCTGGGTTTTTGTGAGGCTGGATCCTTCTTACCACTCAGGTTTTAGGGTCCATGTCATCTCCTGGCGTGCCCCCCCCACCCATTCCCCTGCTGGCGTCTCTCCCTCTCACTCGCATGTTTATGGGTCTGGGCACATCTTTGTCCACGTGGGGCAGGGACTCTCCTGGCTTGTTCCCTGTACCCACAGCTTCCAGCACAGACCGACCCAGAGGTGCTCAACAGATGCTGCAGAAGGAATGGACCTGTCCCACGGGGACAACACGGGCCCCTTCTCCCAGGTCATTCTGAGCATTAAACCAATGGGGATGTCAAGGCTTAGCTGGGGCAGCGTGCGCCCCAGTTGCATCCTGGGAGGTCTTCTTCACTGGGGGCCCATCCTCCCAATGAAGCGACCGAAGAGGGGGGTACTATCTGGAACAGGCCCTGCTGCTCTACCCAGACCCCCCAGCTGAACTCCACAAGGTCCAGGGCAAGAGGGCAGGGCGGACATGTGGCTTCCTACCTGGTCCCTCGAGGACATTCTTCCACTTCTGCCCACCACCCTTCCCTTCCTCCATCCTCCCTCCCCCCCCCCCCCTCCCCCCCCCCCCCCCCCCCCGCCCCCGCCTGTCCTTCCGTCAGTCCGTCCCTCATCCCCGCTTCATCCCTACCCTTGCCCTCAGAAACTCCGCTCTCCTCCTCGACTTCCCTGTCTCAGGTTTCTCTCCCTCTCTGCCTCTCTCCTTTTCTCCCTCCTGTTCTTTCTTCCCCACCTCACCCTGTCCAAGGGAGGGGCCGCCAGGGGCCGATGATTTGCAGTTCCCAGAGCAGTCATCTCTCTGCAGCTGCACATCTGGGTCATTAGGATGCTCTGGAAAACTGGGGCTGGCTGAGCCTGGACCAGCAGCCCCGCTCTCCTCCCTCCCCCCATCCTCCTCCCTCCTCCGCATCCTCCTCCCTCCCCCGCATCCTCCTCCCTCCCCCTCATCCTCCTCCCTCCCCCTCATCCTCCTCCCTCCTCCGCATCCTCCCCATCCTCCTCCCTCCTCCCCATCCTCCTCCCTCCCCTGCATCCTCCTCCCTCCCCCGCATCCTCCTCCCTCCCCC
>NC_060267.1:90104468-90139295 GCF_021613505.1 Equus quagga
CCGCATCCTCCCCATCTTCCTCCCTCCTCCCCATCTTCCCTCCTCCAACCTCCTCTCCATCCTCCTTCAACCTCTCCCCCTCCTCCCCACTCTCCTCCTACCTTCCTTCCTCTTCCTCCTTCCACCATCCCCCTGCCCCTCCCCCCTCATCCTCCTCCCTCTCCCTCATCCTCCTCCCTCCTCCGCATCCTCCCCATCTTCCTCCCTCCTCCCCATCTTCCCTCCTCCAACCTCCTCTCCATCCTCCTTCAACCTCTCCCCCTCCTCCCCACTCTCCTCCTACCTTCCTTCCTCTTCCTCCTTCCACCATCCCCCTGCCCCTCCCCCCTGCTCAAGCCAGTATTTTTAGCTCGCACTGTGCATTAGTGTGCAGGCCGCTCCTGGTGAAGCCTGGGTGAGGTTTTATCTGTTGTGACAGCCCCAAGGGCAGCCGGCAGACTTTTTTCCCTCTTCAGTTTGGAGCGGGTCAGAGCCTCGGCTGGACTGGGGGCAGGATCTCGCCGGGGTTTGGAGCAGCGCAGTGTCCAGGCTGAGGAGCCTTCCTCTCCCTCCCCTTCCCTGCCGCCTCCCCCCTCCAGCTCCCCCACCTCTCCCGCCTCCTCCTGGGCCTCGGGCCTTTGTCTCTGGAAGAGGCAGACGGGCGGCCTGCCCCTGCCCGCTGCCCGCTGGGCTCCGCAGCCCGCGTGGCTTTCCCCCCGCTCTCCTCATTTACTCCTTCCCTTGGGCTGCCTCTCTCAAGGCTTGGTCTCTCTCCACCCGCCCCGTTCCCCTTCTTCCCGTCTCCTTGTCTCCTCGCCCACACCCTGCCTCCTTGCCTTTAGGGAATGGAACCCACCCCCCCCAGTGAGAACGACCCTGGCCCCCTCCCTGTCTCTATTTCCTTCTGTCCTGCAGCCTCCTCCTGGACAACACAATGAAGGATCAAGAAGGATCCTGAGGCTTAGGGGTCCATGGAGCCATGGTCTCCAGGGCTAAAAGGGCCCACGTGGATGCCCCTGGCTTTAGAGGACTACCTAGGGTCCAGCCGGCCCGGTGGGACCTCCTGCTGCCCAGGCAGACACCCCCAGGACGGCCCGCTCCTGGGACCACCCTGTGGGGCCAGGCCACAGAGTCCTCCTCACCGGGTGGTCCATGTCCCGCAGCAGGTTCTTCTCAACGCACCTCCCTCCCCTTCAACGTGGCACACACCTAAACTTACTCTTGTGAATGACCACTTCAAATCACAACCCCTCGTCCGCAGCGCTTCACAGTTTACACCTCTCTCTGTTCATCCTCCCAGCACCTGCGCAGTAGACTCTATTTATCATCCCTGGACGTGGAGGAGGCGAGGGCCCAGAGGCCAAGCACCTGGGGAGTGGACAGCCCGCCCCTCACCAGCTGGAGCCCCCTGGGCCTGCCCCTCTGCAGCCTCAGGCCTCGAATCCCTGAGCACTCAGGCCCAAGCTCTGCTCTTTTCAGGGGGCTTGGAGGCCCAGCGAGGCAACAGTCCCTGCCCGAGCCCACACAGCCCTGAAGGGCCCAGGGAGAAGAGGGCTGTGGGGGCTGCAGAGCAGGGAGCCAGGGGCCGGGAGGGACCCCCAGGCCTGTCTTGGATGGTGTCAACGTGCCAGTCCTCTTTCCAGGTCAGCTGGGGGGTGGGAGCGGACGCCACCGCCTCCCCAGGTCCCTGGCTTCTCTGCAGGGCTGACTCAGGATGTGCGGAGAACACACGGGCTTTGTCCACCTCAGCCCATCTAAGACCCCCAGCCTCGGCCCTATCCCCCCACTTGGGGTCCGCCCTCCTCCCTGCCCCCCTGCCTGCTCTTCTCCGCTCCCCCTCCTTCGTCTTTTCATGGTTCTTGCTGCGCCGGGCTGGCCCCTGGCTGCCGCCCCCTCTCCCTTCTGTGGTCTCCCCCACTCTCTGCTCTCCGCGCCTCTCTCCCCAGCTGGATTTCAAGCTTTCTCCTTCTCTCTGTGTGTTTCCCTCACTGTCTCTCTCTGTATCACCCCAGCCCTCTGCTCTGTCTGCTCCCTCCCTCCCTCTCCCATCCAGCTGTTTCTGCCCACCCCAACACACGCGCGCTTGCACACACACACACACGCACGCACGCACGCACACAAAAAGCTACACGCACAGACCCCTGCCCACCATCGTTGCAGCAATGAGGGGGTGAGGGTTGCCCCAGGGGGAGGTAGTGGGAGGGGATCCCATGCCCCTTCCCTCTGTCCCACCTCTGGAGGCACCTCCTGGCTCATCCGCTGAGGCCAGGGTTGGGTGGGGTCCTGGGCTGGGTAGACTCCAGCCGTTTGGCAGCTATATTTTCTGAGGCTCTGGGGCCAGTGATAACCCTGACCAGGCTGAAGCTTCTGGAAGGCCAGGATCCCCAGAGTGCCCTCTCACTGGTCACCTCATTGCAGGGACCCAGCAGTCGAGGGCAGCCCTGAGGGCGGAGGGACTGGGTCCAGGCTGGGGCAGCAGAGAGGGTAACTCAGGGAAGTGATGTGAGGAGAGAGTAGCCGTTGGGCCTGGATGGGTGCCTACGGGGAGGCCTCGGCGGTGCCTGACGTTCCGTGCCCTGGGTCTGCCAGCGCCATGTGGACACCTGCGCCGAGGGCCTGCACGCCAGAGCTCTGGGCCCCTGCCCCCCTAACTCTTCCCTCCTGTTCTCCCAGGTACGCGGGAGCCTGGGCCCGGGAGTCTGACAGTCCTGGGTTCGAATCTCGCCCCCTCTCACTAGCTGCGCAACTTTTGGGGTGACTGACTCATTCCCTGGGGCCTCAATTTTTTCCCTTGTAACATGGGCCTAACGCAGCCACCCACCCTCAGGACTGCTGTGAGGACCCGGTGGGACCCTCCATGTATGGCACCTGGCCCACCCCGGGGCCTGGGTACCTGTGGGAGCTGCTGGCATGGCAGCCATTTGCCGGCCGCCCTGGTTTCTCGGCCATTCGGCCAACACCAGCTGAATGCCATCAGCCCTGAGTTGGAGTCCTGGCCCCACCACCTGAGCAAGCCCTGGACCAGTGGAGCCTGTTTCCTCCTCTATGAAATGGGGCTGACGACGGCACCACCCTTGTGGGTGGGAGGCTGCACTGAGATCATCCAGGAACGCTCTTGGTTCAGTGAGTATGGACGGTTTAAACGGGAATGGCGGTCCTTGGCCTATTGTTTTACCTGCTGGGCATGGTTTTTCAACTATTCAGCCCTACCCTCTGCTCTCCGGCCCACAGGAAGTGTTCCATCTCTGGGGCCTGGGGTTCCAGGGCCCTGTCCTGCAATCCTTTGTGCGCAGCTGGGAGGAGAGAAGGGGGAGGGGGCCTGCAGGAGCTGACCTGCACCCCCTCCCCTGCTGGGGGAGGGTCCTGGGAGCCCCTCCCCAGCTCTGCACAGGCCCCTGGGCACTGGGAGGTTGCTCTGCTTCCGGGCCTGGCTTTACCCCCAGATGGGCAGCTGACCAAGGAGAAGGGAGGTGGAGTGTGGAGAGGGGAGGCTGGGGGAACAAGGGTTCCAGGAGCCCTGGAGCACTGCTCCCCCTGCCAGGAGCCTGCCCACGGCTGCAGGAGTGCCCCCGCCGTGAGCAGATGAGCGGTGGACCAAGAGGACCCCAGGACTAAAGGAGCATCCAACAGAGCTCAGTTCCCAAAGCTGGGGCTACCGTTCCAGCTCCGACAGTGGAACCCATCTTTCTCTGATGGCTGCGCTTCCTTCCTCCCCATCACACCTGTACCTCCACCTGCCTCTACGTTTGCTTATAAATCTTCAGCTCTGTGACGGAAGGGACTTGTTCTTCCTTGCTGCGTCCCCAGCCTGGAGCAGGGCACACTGAGATACTGGCTCATCACTGAATGAGCCAATGAGCGAGTGAAGGGACCACTCCTGGGGCGCCGGCGCTCAGCCTGGCCCTTTCTAGATGATGGACCCAGCAGTGCCAGAGTGCGGATACTGCTCCGCCCTGGGTCTCCTTGAAGGCCGTGGGGAGCCCAGCCTGGGGGTGGGACAGCCTGTGCTTTAGGGCAGGGCTGTGGAGTCAGCCTGGGTTTAAGCTTGGACGCAGAGGAAGGGGGCGGGAGGGGGGTTCCTCACCCTATTTGGGCCTGGGCCATCGCTTGCCTGGTTTCCACTGGGATCACAGCCTGCGCCTGCATGTTCCAGGTTTACCTCAATGTCTCGATGTCCTCGTCCGAGCCCCTGGCTGCTGGTCCCTCTCTCCCTGCTCTGGTTACTTCCAGGCCCCTCGCCTCTGGGCCGCCTTCCTCCTCTTTGTGGCTGGTTTCTGAGTCTAGAAGCCCACTGCCACCCCTCTCCCATCAAGAGATCTTTTGCATTTGCCGTTCCATCTGCTCAAATGCCATTCCTCTTGCTCTTGGCTTGGCTACTCCTCCTCCGAGGAGCCCCCCACCCAGGGGGTGCCCCCATGGCTCTGTTGAATCAGCACACTGCTGCCCCGTGCAAGCTGTGAGCATCTCGTCATTGTATTTCTCTTCGCTCATCGCCTGCTGGTCTCCTCCTGGAAAGTCGGCTCTGGGCAGGGCAGACCTGGGTCTGGCTGGCCCTCGCCCGCCGCCCACCGCCCGCGCCTGCGCCCGCACCCACACAGTGCACAGCACGCAGGGATCGCTGTGTTTCCAGAGCTCTGGGCAAGGCCTATCGCACAGTGCCCCCAACAGCGAGTGAACGAATGATGGACAAATGAGAGGAGGAGATTTGGAATTAGACTCCCTGCGTCTGGATCCTCACCAGCTTCCAGCCTGGGGCAAATTGCCCCATCTGGGCCTCAGTTTCTCCATCTGTGAAATGGGGTTAACAGTAGCGCTCACCTCACAGGGGGGTGGTGTGGATTAAAAGGCAGTATCTGACAGCTCCGAGTGCACAGTATGTGCATATCATAGAGGCTTCTCGGACATAATGGGTCCAAATGCCGACTCTCGAGTCCCACCCCCGACCCCCCTTCTCCATCTCAGGAAACGGTACCTCCCACTGTGGATGACACTGAAGTCATCGTCGACTTCTTTCTTTCTTCCACACCCGCATCCGATACTTTGGCAAATCTTGATGGCTCTACTTAAAATACACCCTCAGTCCAGCTGTTTCTGTCGCCCCCACTACTGCTGTGCCCGGCCAGGCCACCACCCTCTCCTGCCTGGACCCCATTGCTCCTAACTGTGCCCCAGCTTCCCTCTGGCCCCTCCAGTCTCTGCTCCACTCAGAAGCCAGAGAGATTCTTTACAAACACCAGTGGGCCCTTGGCTCACTCTTGCCTCTGGCCTCCGTTGGCTTCAGGTGCACCTAGAAAAACTCTGAGACTGGACAAGATCCGCCTGTGCTGCCCACTCCCCTTGGGGCACCAGGATGCGCTGCCTCAGGCCTTTGCACGTCCCTACTCCTGCAGCCCTCCACAGGGCTCCCTCCTCCCTTCACCCAGGTCTCGGCCATTGTCACCTCCTCACCACCCTCACCTCCTTTCCAAACTCCAGCCCTTTTGTTCTCCAGCCGAGCCCCTCACCCCGATTTCCTTTCCTCTCCAACTTGTCCTGCTCCCTGGCTGCTGGCGTCAGCCTGCTTCTTTGTTCTCTGTCTCTCTCTTCTTGAGAATGTGAGCTGCACACACGCTGGCCATTGTCTCCGGGTGCACAGGACAGTGCCCGGCCGGAGTGGCTGCTTCCTGATTGCCACGATGGGACAAATGAATGAACCAGTGCTGATAATTAAGCTGGAGAGAGACGGGTTGAGGAGGGAGTTAATGGAATTGTGTCTACCAAGAGAAAAGCCAGTGGCCCAACCCCGCCTGACTTCTGCCAGAGACCAGTGGGCTTTCTGGGGTCGGGGTTCGGTCTGCCTGCACTGCGGGCTCCCGAAGAAAGGCGAGCCAGGCTCACTCTGCTTTTCCACCCAACTGGTCGCACGTCTTCCTTGTGCGGCCCAGGGTCTGGTGGAGAAAGATCACATTCGAAAACAGGTGGCCAGCCCCACCTTGTCTTGTCTCCATTGTGCCCAGATGGAAAGAGAAGGGAGGGACTCGCTGTTCTTTAAAACATTCCAGGCTCCATCCACGTGCATGCAAGTGTGGAGGACCGGGCCAGGCTCTGAGAGGCTCAAAAGACTCAAAGAGAGCAAACCCTGGTCCCTGCCCTCAGGGAGGCTTCTGGCAGCCGGAGACAAGCACTGGCTTAGCTGTGGATAAAAATAGCAAGTGCTTGCATTTGAGAGGGAGGAGGCAGGCGCCCAGGAGCCAGGGAGCCACGGGAGCGCTCACAGGCACGCTGTCCCCTCCCTCCTCGCTGCCCGTTGTTCACCCGCTGGCCCTGACGCCCTCTCCCCTGTCCTGGGGCGGGCGGGCTCCTGCTGTGGCAAGCATGTGGAACCCCAAACTCCCAGCACCGCGGAGCTGAGCAGGCCCTTCCACGGCATCGGGTCCAACCCGCGGCCAAGAGGTTAAAGGGTTTGCTGGAGGCCTCACAGCTGGTAAATGGCAGAGCTTCCAGAAGGGGGTCTGGCTCCTCCCATGGCACTGACTTGGCAGTGACATCCTGGGATCATCTTCCTCATTTCTCTGCTCCTCCAGCTGGTTACTCCAACCCAGCTCCTCACTGCAGAGAACAGATTCCTGGGCCCCAGGAAGCCCTGTGAGCTGGCCGATGCTCTCTAAGTTGTTCCCGCAGAGTGTGGGAGTCTGCGGCTGAGGCCTCTTACCATCACCATCACTCTCTCTCTCATCTCTGCCCATCGCCATCTCCATCATCACCACTGTTGCGGGGTGAATTGTGTCCCCCCCCAAAAGATATGTTGAGGTCCTAACGCCCAGTACCTGAGAACGTGACCTTATTTGGAAATAGGGTCGTTAAAGAGGTAATCAAGTCAAGATGAGGTCATTAAGGTGGGCCCTACTCCACTATGACCAGTGTCCTTATCAAAAGGGGAAATACAGACACACACAGAGCGAAGGCGACGGGAAGACGCACAGGGAGCAGGTCACGTGAAGGCAGAGCACCGCAGGATCCGAGTGACGCATGCGCAAGCCGAGGCACGCCTGAGCCACCAGAAACCGGGAGAGAGGCCTGGGATGCTTCCTCGCCAGCCCCTTCAGAGGGAGCACGGCTCTGCTGACGCCTCATTTGGGATTTTTGGCCTCCAGGACCACTGGACAATACGTGTCTGTCGTCTTAAGTCACCTGGTTTGTGGTACTTAGTTAGGCAAGGCAGCCCCAGGAAATTAATACAGCGGCTATCACCACCATCGTCACTATCACCCCAGCGGCACCACCGTATTAGCCTCCCGTGGCTGTGTAACAAATCACCACAAACCCGGCCCTTAAAACAGATTATTCCCTCGGAGTTCTGGAGGCCAGAGGCCAAAACCAAGGTGTCAGCAGGGGCGCGTGCCCTCCCAGGACTCTGGGAGGAGCCTTCCCGCCTCTTCCGGTTTCTGGTGGCTCCAGGTGTTCCTCGGCTTGTGGCTGCCTCACGCCCATCTCTGCCTCTGTCTGCACACAGTTTCTCCTCTTTTGTGGCCCTGTCTTCTGTCTCCTATAAGGACACCTGTGAGGGCACTGAGGTCCCGCCTGGGTAATCTAGGATGCCCTCACGTCAATATTCTTAACTTAATTACGACTACAAAGATCCTTTTTCCAAAGAAGGTCACATGCACACGTTCCAAGGATTAAGACACAGACATATCCTTGGGGTGGGGAGCACCACTCAATCCACTACACCCACCAGCATCACCAGTGCCAGCAGCATCACTGCCACCGTTAGTTAAGCACCAGTATGTACCAGGGTTATGTACAGGCTTTTCTTACACTACCTCCTGCCTTCCTTAAGACAAACTTAGGGCAGGCACTATTATTATGGCCACCTAACACGTAAGACAACTGAGGCTCCGGGAGAAGAATTTGCTTGCCCAAGGTCTCACTTAGAAGTAAAGATCTGAACCCAGGCAATCTGACTTCAGTGCCTCCTGCCTCACCACAGCTATCCTGTCCCCCAGCTCCAGAGTCTCTGCTCCTATGGATAATTCCACAGGAGAATCAGAGGGGACCAATGAGTGCCACCAACCAGTGGCAGATCTCGGTCAGGTCTCTTCCTCTCTCCAGGCCTCAGTTTGCCCATCTGTAAAATAGGGAAGCGGGAATGGTTGGTCTGGGTAATCCCCAAAGGCCTCCCAGCCCTGGCATTCTGTGACGCTGGGTGTCATCTTGGTCCTGATCAAACGCTGCCCGGGGGGCACGACTCTTACGTCAGCCAAAGTCTTTAAACCTGCTGCCAGAGATGAGTTTTGCTTGGAAGGCGAGCCCACAGGACGAGTGGAGTGGCAGAGGAGTGTGTGGCGAGGCTGGTTTCTCCACCTTTCCCTCTGCCTTCCCATGCCACACAGCAAAGCGTTGGAAGGACTAGGGTGGGGGGGTACTCTCTTTTCATGGAGCCCAGACTTGATTCGTGCGTTCAGGGAAGGCTCGGCAGCCGAGAGCTGGTGGGTGCTGGGAACACAGTTGAAGATAACTTTCTCTGGCTGTGACGCCCAGACCCACAGGCCTTAACCGGGAACTGGCCCAGCGCGCTGGACTCCAGCGAGTCTGGAGAGGCCATCCTGGGCCTGGAAAAACCCTCGTTGATCATCTAAGGCTGTGGTGACTGAATCCCAAGCCTCGTGCCCTTGGAAGGGGGAAAAAAAACCACAAAACAGGCTGAGGCAGTCTCCGAAAGTTCAGTTTCCAAAACCTGGTCTGTTCATTGGGAGTCCTTGTTTATACGTATAAACATTTTTTAAAAAATCCTTTTTATATGTGAACTCCAGAGGCCTTTTTCCTCCGGCTTCTCGTCTGGAGCAGTAATTGTTTGCATTTCAGCTAACAACGTTCCAGAGTCGGGAGCCCAGAGTTGGGGACAGAATTGCTAACTCTAATTAGCAGGATGAGATTAACATCCCAGCAGGGGCGTGGGGGTGGGGCTGTCCTCCAGGCCCATCTGATCCCCGTGGACCCTCCTGCCACAAGCCCCCCGCTGGGGTCTCCGCGGGGTGAGCGGGAGCCAGGCCGGCCAGGGCTGAGACCCGCGGAGTTCACCCGCCCCTCGCTGGGCGTCCAGCTGAGCCTCACCCTCCTTCCAGGGCTCCCACGCCAGCCCCTGGCTCTGGCGCCCCGGCCTCCGCTGGTTTTGTCCCTGCAGGTGTTTGAGCAGAACAGAAACTGGCTGCGTGACCTTGGGGCAGTTATTCAGCCTCTTAGGGTACAAGCGTCTGCGTGGGGAGGTTGGTGGACAGCCAAGCCCCAGGAGGGGGCAGAAATTCGACCCTCCTCGCCGCCCTCCCGGGGCTCACCCGCCGCCAGCCTGCCCTTGCTGGCTTCAGGCAAGGCTGAGCATTTTCTGGTCTTTATCTGGTTTAGTTTTAAGTGCTTCCAACGGCAGCGGGGCTGTTCCACCACAGTCCCCAGGAAATTGGTCCACGTAGGACGGAGCCTTCCCGAGAATGAAGTCATCTGTTCCCTTTTTTATTTTTTGCTGCCTTTCTCCTTCAACACGAGTGCCCGGCCTCTGCAGTCCCTCCCCGCGCAGACGCGCCCCGCCCAGGGGGTCGCCGGGCGGGCTGGGGGAAGGGGCTGGGACCCCGCGTGCGTCCCCTGGACCCCGCCTCGCGCTCCCACCCGCGACTTCCCGGGCCCGCCCGAAAGGTGAGCTCCCGGGGGGCCGCCCGCGCTCAGGCGCGGCCCGCTCGGCAAACAATAACAGTAAATAACGCTCCCTTGTCAACGTAATAAAAACGGAAACGGTTACGATGTTTTTTTAATAAGCGTCCCCCATCCATCGGCTCCCTCCCTCCCGGCCGCGGGCCCCGGCTGAGCGGGGCGGGGAGGACGGGATGGGGCGCCGGGGGGCTGGGGGCTCGGCGAGCGAGAGACGGGGGCGCGGGCGGCCGGGGTCACGCGCCAGCCGCGCCGGGAAGCGGCCGCAGTGAGTAACACGGTTGCCATGGCGACGCGGCCGCGAGGAACAGGAAGCGGCAGAAATAGCAGCCGCCGCGGCCCGCGCCGCCCGGCCCCTCCCCCCGCGAGCCCGTTGCCACGGCGACCAGCCCGAGCGAGGCTGCGCGGGCGGCCGCGGCCTCCGGCGCCCCGGTCTGCGCATGCGCCCCGGGCCTGCCCCGCGCGGGCGCCGCCCGGACCCCAGATCTGCCCGGCCGCCCGCTTGGGCGGAAAAAAGGGGAAAATAGCAGCCCTGTTTGTTGTGGGCCTTTGGAAAGCGGTCCTGCCTTTGTTCCTGGCCGATTCGCTGGCTTCCAGGCGCCGGGGGCGGGCAGCCCAGGGGGCAGGGACACAGCCGCCCCGGTCCCCAACGTCGTCTGAGTGCTGGGCGCTGGGCGATGCCTCCCGGAGCACTGGCCTGGGGCGGGCTGACCAGGCCTTGCTGCCCTTGGCCGCCTGAAGCCCTCTCCGGGCCTGGTCTCCCCATCGGGGGTGGGGGGACGTCTCCAGGTGACTCCCAGGGGTCCCCCGCCTGTGTCTCCTGGTCCCCTCTCCCCGGATCCCCTTCCGCAAACTAAGCAGCAGAGAGCACAGAGGGAGAAGTGAAATGCTGCCCACCCCCAGGCTCCCTCTCCACTCTCTGTTCACCAGAAAACGAGGAAACAGCCCACCCCCCTGGAAGCAAGTGTCGAGGGGCACCTAAATGTTTCATAAGCCAGAGCCGCTCTCCAGCAGCTTGTTTATCTGGAAGCCTGGCTGCAGCCTTGCGTGTCTGAGGCGGGTGTGCGTGTGTGTGTGTGTGTGTGTGTGTGTGTGTGTGTGTGTGTGCATGGAGGGCGGGGGACACAATCATCTCTGAGGCTGTTTGTGGAGGGTTTTTTTCTCTCCAGATTTGGTTTGGTTTGTTTTTAATGAGGGTCAGAGGTCTGGGCTTCTGTGGGGAAGGGGGAAGGGTCACCTCGGATGGACAGGCCGGGAGCTCCCTGGAGGATGGGTCACAGGGCCTGGGGGCCGGGCGGAGGCCATCAGCGGAGCCTCCCCATCTGCCACTGCTCCCGGCGGCCAGGAGGGGCTCCGTGGGCGCCAGGGTCTCCGACGTGCTCCCCGGGGTATGGGCCCCAGAGAGGGCCCAGGCCCAGGACTCCCGCACCTCTCTCCCCAGGGCAGGACAGCTCTTGTTCCCCTGGCCCCTGCCCTGGCCACACTGGCCAAGAGAGAAGGTGAGCAGAGCAACCCAGGTCTCTGGGGTTTTCTAGAATGGAAAGGAGAGGCTTTTGCTTTTTGAATGGGGCGGCCTCAGCCTTCCAGCATCCAGGCTGACCGGAAGGGAATGCAGGGAGCCAGTGTTCAAGGAAGGGGGACCATGGCTTCAAACCTCCTCCTCCCCCCTCCCTGCCACCCCTCCCAGCCTCCTCCCCACGGTGGCCTTGTGCAGGCTGAGGGGTTCTAGCTGCTTAGCCTCTGAAAGAGCTAAGGAGAGAGGGTGGGGCTTGGGTGACATTCCTGCCTCCCTCCGCCTCCCCCTGGCGACATGTGGGAGAGGTGCCCAGGCCCCGAAGGGAAAGCTTGTCTGATATCCAGAAGACTGGGGGTCCACCATGGCTAGCATCCTATTTGTCCCTTTCCTTCTTTTAGGAGGAAATGAAGACACAGGGAGCGGTTGTTATAATAAAGAGAAGCCCCTGCCTCCGTGCAGAGGGCAGGAGCGAATGCTGGGGCCCAGGGCTTTAGAACCAGCCGGTCCTGGTGGTGAATTCTAGCTGGGCCCCATGGAAGCTCGTGCCCCTGCATGCCAGGGACAGCGCAGCGCCCACTTGCCAAGTTGTGGTGGTTCCGTGAAGTGAGGCAGAAAAGCTCTTAGCGGCGCCTGGCACAGAGCTCAGAACGTGTGGCTGTTGTTGGAGCTGGAGGCGCTCAGTGCGCCACTGTCGCTGGTGTGACCCAACGCTGCTGCCTCGGGCCCTGAGGCTCTGGGCCTGGGCTCTGTCCCCAGGCAGGCCCATCTCTGTCACAGGCCCTGCCGCCAAGCCAAGACATGTCGCTTGCCTCCTTGGGGCCTGGGTCTTCCCCTCTGGTAAATGGGGTAATCCTCCCGACCCGCCCGGATTGGGGGTTACTCCGTGCCGGTGTCCACCGAGGTCTGTCCATTTCCTTATCTCATTTAGCCTTCAAAACAACCCTGAGAGGTGAAGGCCACGACGATCCCAATTTCACAGACGAACGGACAGAGCCTCAGAGAGGTGAACTCCCCTTCTGGGAACCAGCAGCCTGGAAGGTGGCATGGTACGCACCCCTGAGAGCCAGCACCGCGTGGTTTGTGTTACTGTCACCCCCCCACCCCCCGCCTTCCTGCTCGTCCTCTGACCTTGATCAAGGAGTTTGTGCTTTTGGGTTCAACCATTCTTGACTCTTCTGAGACTGGCGGGGCCCCAGCTCTCTCAGTGGGAGACCCCCTCTGGGGTACGTCAGGAACTTGAGAGCCAGGGGGGGCCCCACACGGTCCCTGCGGTCAACCTGGCAGCTCATGACAGTTCTCTCACCTCCCCCCACCCCTTGTTCCTCCCTGCCATTTCTACGGAAGGGCTGAGATCCCTAATACACCCAGGTGGACGCGTGGCATCCAGATGGTGCAGTTAATGGCGCTGACGTCGTAAATCTCGGTTATTGTCCCGGCTCCCCCTCCGCTCAGCACAGGAGCTGGTGGGAGAGGCGCTCCTCCAGCCCCTCCCCACCCACCCCAGGCTTTGTTCCTGCTCAGTGGCCAGGCAGGAAATGGCCCGGTTTTGGCCTCCACTGCCTACTGCCTCTGTTTGAATCCTGGCCCTGTCACTTCCCGGCTGTGCGGCCTTTGCCCAGCCCTTCAGCTCCCTGTTGTTCTCAGTTTCCTCATCCATCAATTAGGGATGGTCACCGCAGCTGCCTGTCCCAGGAGGATCAGGTGGCCGGCTCCCAGAGGGTCCTTGGGATGTCACTCCTTGTAGCAAGTGCTTAATCCCTGCTGAGGGGTGTAAGAGCAGCTCCAGGAGTCCTCAGACAAGCACACTGTTACCCCATGTTCCATGTGAGGAAGCTGCAACTCAGAGAAGGGAAGTGTGTTGCCCAAGGCCACACAGCCAATTAGCAGAGGCACTGGCGGGCCTGTGCAGCTCTGATGCCCTCGCTGTAACCCCAGGTTCCTGGCCCTCCCGCCGGAGGCCCTCTGGGGCTCTCTACTAAGGTCTGCGGTGACAGCATCGTTAGCCCTGCCGAGAGCTGCTTCTGTAGCCCAGGTCTGAAAGACACCGGGTTAATAGGTCCTTAATAAAGCCAGCGGAGGCGTCTGCGTCTTCCAGGGGCAGAGGCCAGGGGGGCCAGGGGCCGCAGATGCGTCCTAATGAAAATTCTGGGGAGGGAGGAGGGGGCCGCTCGGTGAACTGCAGCTCAGGTCTCGGAGGTCCTGAGTCGCTGGATGCCTCTTGGTGCAGGGGACAGTCACCCTTCACTCGCTCCATCCATCCATCCTTCCACCCATCTATCCATCCTTCCACCCATCCATCCATGCACCCATCCATCCATCCATCCATCCATCCACCCGTCCATCCATCCATCCATCCATCCCTCTCTCTCTCCCTCCCTCCCTTCCTTCTGTCGTTCCTTCCGTCTATCCTTCCAGTGTTTCTTGAACGCTCATCTTGAGCCAAACCTTAGGTCAGATGCCCAGGCTCCCTCCCCCAAGGGCCTCACATTCTAAAAAAGACACCGAATAAACAACTAACTCTGCATGCACAGGATGCCAGCGGAAGAGAGAGCTTCTTGGGGGCTCTGCGACCCACCAAGCTCTCTGGGTGCACCCCAAGGGGATGCCACCTCTGCTGGGCTCTTTCTGGGGCTTGCTCAGCTCCACAGGGGGTCCCTTCCCAGGCACCCCCCCCCCATGCTATCCCTGAGCCAGGAAGGGGGAAGGTAAGAGCGGGTAATGTAGGGGCCCAGGGAGGCTCAGAGCAGCTGAGACCCCAGACCGGTAGGAGTCCAGGTTCTGCACAGGCCTTGGCAGTGATGGCCCCCAGCCTGAGGGCTGGAGCCCAGGGACAGTGGGCCAGGGCCGAAGACTCAGGCCAAACCCCGCTGTACAGCAGAGAGCCAAAGGAAGACAAGGCCTGGAGCGACCCATGGACCCTGGAGCAGACCTGCCAAGTCTCCACGAGCCTGACTCCGGGCTTTGGGGCACTGAAACTCTGCTCTCCCCGCCCCAAAATCCCTCATGGCTCCCAGTTGCCCTCAAGGTGGTGTTCAAACTCCTTAGAGACAGCACATGCTGCTGGGTGAGAGTTAGAAGCCGGAGGCCAATCCCAGCCCAGTCACTACGAGCTGTGTGACCACTGGCAACTCACCTAGCCTCTCTGGGTCTCACTGTCCTCATCTGTCAATGGGGATGCTACCAGTACTCCACTAAGGGGTATTGTTGGATGATTCGGTGAGCCTTGGTCCCTGAGATGGGCTTAGCACGGAGCTGGACACGTTATAACTGTTCAGTAACAGGGTGGCTATTGTTTTCATTACTATTATTGATTCTAAGACTTGGCAAACCATGATTCAGAAGGCCCTGACTGCTGGAACCCCAGTCTGCCCCTCACCTGAGTCCACTCTTACTACGCTGTGCTGCTCTGTTCCTGCACAGTGGGTCCCTTCATGCTGCTGGGCCTTTGCTCATGCTGTGGCCTCTGCCAGGAGGGTCCTTCCCTCTCTGGGCTGCGGGCAGATCCCAGTCAGGTGTCTGCCGCCCTGGGAACTACCCCCCTGGCGAGTTGCTCAGCATTCTCTGTGCATCCAGCGTTCTGTGCACGCTTGTGGCCGAGTGGCAGTTGTCCGGAGCGGCGCCCACATTTACCTCCCATCTGATTCCCCCCCTTCAGTGTGACTTCTCAGGCACGAGGGCCACAGCCAATGTGTGTTCTGGTCCTCGGTCCCAGCGTCATGCCTGTCACACGGTAGGCGCTCCTTAGAGGGGTTGAGGGGGTGGTGCGGTGGTCCGCCCCGAGCAGTGAGCCGCCCAGCCCCGCTGCTCCTTCTGCTTCCTCACCGAGGAGGGGCAGGCGCCTCGGCGCTCACTCCCCCGGCGAGAGGCTTCTGTGAAATGCCGGGGGCTCCCGGTTAGAGCTCGGCAAGAGGGGAGGCATGGGGCCCACAGAGGGCCAGGCCCCCCGCCTCCGCCTGTCGCTCCCCCAGCCCCTCCCCTGCGCACCTCCTTGCCTTCTGCTCCTGGTGTGGGCTGAGCCGCTGATCCCTGGATTGCATGGGGAGTGGAGAGCAGGGGCCGGGCAGACACCCACCATGTGGGAGCAGCCCATGGGGCACTCTGTGGCCAGCCCTGGCTGGGCCCTCGTCCCCACTGTGTTCCTGTCTGGCCCCCGGGCCACTTCCCGCTGCTCCCTGCGAGGCAGCCAGGTCTCCCTGTCCTGGCAGAGGGACAGCTGTTACTACCATCTGGCTGGATCCTCTGCCCCGAGCCACCTGCTCCAGACGGAGGGCCCCTGCAGGATGCTCAGGTTGAATGGAGTCCAGGGGAGCCCTCCCATTTGGCAGATGAGCAAGATGAGGCCCAGGGAGGGAAAGGGGCCTGTCCAAGGTCACACAGTGAACCCGGTGTTCTTTTCTGTCCTGCCTGGAGAGGAGAACACCCACACACCTTGGCTTTGACCTTGAAGAAATGGAAAAACGTGAACCTTAAAGATAGGAGATTGCCATGGCTAAGACATGGGCAGGCTGTATGACCATGGGCATGTTACCTAACGTCTCTGGGCCTCAAGCGCTAGTGAGGATTCAGTGAGATGACAACTGCACAGGGACCAGCAGGCCTCCTGGCACGTCCCAACCTCTCTGTAGACAGCTTTCTTACGATTAGGGAGCAGGTAAGCCTCACCTTGAACAAACCCAGCCGACGAAATTTGTTTTTATGCAGACATGGCAATTCCCCTGCCCTTTTTCATATTATGGAAAAATGCTCAGGGTTGTAACAGGAACCGCTACAGGTTTATCGGGGTATAGTCAGGGGGGACCAGGCGTGCCTCCTGCTCTGCCCTAGAGGCTGTGACCTCAGGAGAGGGGCTTGGTGGCTCCCAGCCTCAGCTTGTCCATCTGCAGATGGAGAGGGTGGCACCTCCCTCGGAGGGCTGCTGTGGGGCTCAGTAAGATAACTTAGGGGCACAGGGCCTGGGGGTCACCAGCCTTCCAGAACCCTGTCTTTCTCACAGACGTTCTGGAGAAGGAGCTTGCCCTGGGTGTGGGATTGGCTTGCAAGACCTGGTCTGGGGACCTGTGTGTCCTGGAGAGGGGTGGGGTCCCAGACTCCTGGGCTGAGCGAGCACGGCCCCTCTGGGAGCAAGAAGCCCTGCTGGGCAGGTAGCCCCTCGTCCAGCCAGTCCCCCTCGGGTCCTCCCTCCCTCCGCGCCCCTGCTGGAGGCTGCGCGTGTGTCGGACTCCTCGCGGCTGCTGCTGCATGGCTGTCTCTTCCGAGGGGGTGGGGGTGCGTTTTCCAGGCGCATGTTTTCCTGGCAGCTCTGAAAATTAATTGGCCTTTAATGTGGCATAGTATTTATTTTAATTAGCAGGAAATTGACCAATTTCTTAATAAGGGGCTGCATGAGGCTCCATATTTGGGGTTGGTGGTGTGTGTGTCGGGGGGTGGCGATCAAGCAAGAACGACACCCACAGTCCACGAGGAGCCTTTGGGCGCACAGAACTCTGGCCTTCCTGGCTGTGAGTGCTCCCTTCAGGGAGTGAGAGGGCCCTGTGGTGAGGGCCCCCGAGGCGAGGTGGACAGGGGTGGGGGCCTGCGCACCTGACGCAAAGTCAGGAGCAGCAGGAGGAGGGGGCTCTGGGCTGGGGGACCCACAGAGGGCCAGGTGGCTCTGCCACAGGCCTCTCGGGTCCGACAGGCTTGAATTCTGCCTTTGGCTTTGGTCTGCTGGGGTCCTGGGTATAGATCACGGATCCCCAGGCTAGGATTCTGCCTCCTGACCTTAAGGACACCCCTGTCCCATTTGGGGAATTTTTTTTTTTATTGAGTTAATGGTAGGTTACAATCTTGTGTGATTTCAGTTGTACATTAATGTTTGTCATTCGTGTTGTAGGTGCACAATTTCATCCTTTGTGCCCACCCCCCACCCCACCTTTCCCCTGGTAGCCACTAATCTGTTCTCTTTGTCCACATTTTTAAATTCCCATTTGGGGAATTTCTTAAAGGGCCACGCTCCTTTTCTTGCTGGTGGAATCGAGGAGGGTCCTCAAGCATGTGTGGGGCACCAACCATGATGAGTTATCCCATTTTACAAACGTGGAAACGGAGGCGCAGACAGCTGCCGTGTTCAGCCCAGGCCTCGCAGATAGCCCTGCTCGTCCTTCAGGGCTGGCGTAACCGCGGCCGCGCCCGGAAGGCCGCCCTGCCCCCCGGGCAAGTCCCTCTCTGCGGCACCCTGCGCTTCTCCTCTGTGTCCTCTTGGCAATGATAAAGAGCCTGCTCAGTGTGTCTCCTGGCCTGTAAGTCCCCTGAGGGCGGGTACCGTGTCTGTGTGCTCAGCTTTCTGCCCCAGAGCCAGGGCAGGCCTGGCACCTGATAAGTGCCCGTTATGCGTTTGTTGAATGAATGAATGAGTGAGTGATGGAGTCAGAATGGAAAGACAACCAGCCTTGTGACGCCTAGTCAAGAATTATTATCACCCCTCTGCCTCGGGGTGTCTTCACCATTTTATACCTTAACTGGAGTGGACGCTGATGGGGGAGTCGCCCCCTCACCCACCATCTAACTCATCCTCGGGCCGCTGTCCTGCCCCCCTCATATCCCTGGGGTCTGACCTGGGAGCCTGTGTGCACACCCACTGGGTGAAGGGGAGAAGGATGCTATCCCGGCGGCCTCCCTCAGCTTGTCCTCCAAGGACCAGTGGAGGGTGGTTGCCTGCCTCGCTGGTGGCCTCACCGAGCCACCCCAGGCTCTCCAGGGGCCTGCTCCAGCCACTGGCTGGGAAAGTGAAGCCGTGACCCCACCCCTCCACCCCCAGCACATCGTTCCCGCGCCTCCTCCTGGCCCGTGCCGTGAGCCTCCCAGTGTAGAGATGTCCCGGGGGCTCCCCTGCCGTCCCCCTGGACGTGGACCCACCATGTTCCCCGTTTGTTTATTTAAGACCATCACACGTGCTTTCTCTGCGCCAGGCACTGTTCTGGGCACTTGACAGATATTTATCCTTAGTATGAAGTCAGTGCCAATATGTCCTCATTTTACAGACAGGGAAACTGAGGCACAGAGAGGTCCGTGACTGGTCTTGTTTTTCCTGGGCTTTCGCCCCTGACTGCTAGCTGGGGACTTGGCTCTCACAGCCTCCTCAGGTGTTCCCACCTCCTGCTCACCGGGCTCATGCGGCCTCACTGCCTTTGTCACACCGGCGCCTCTCCTGAGACGCTGGCACAGGGTGGTGGCACAGTGGGTGGCAGTGAGGAGGCCCTGGTACATGGGTGGAGTGAGGACACAGCCCCCGGAACCAGCCATACCTGAGTTTGAATTTGGATTCGCCACGTATGGCTGTGGCATCCTGGACAAGCGGCTTCGGGTCCCTCCGGCTGCCCTTCATCTGAAGAATGAGGGCAAAGCCGTTTATTCTCAAGGTTGTAACAAGGAGGACACAAGAGAGCCCGAGACAGTGCTGCGCCAAGGTCCCGCAGGCCGTCTTTCACTAATAAAGGTAATATTCTGTCCCTTTTCTCCCCAACCTGTCCTCTGCCCCTCAAAGCTGGTCATCCCAGAATCCTTTGCCCCCTTTGCGGGCAGAGTCCCCAGTGACAGGCGTTCCCAGAGCACTTCTGTCTGTGTCATCAGCCTGGTGCCTGGTCGTGTCCACTCTGGGCCCTGGCCCCTCAGAGCCCCAGGCAGCGGGCAGACGTGGCCAGACGAAGGCGGGGGCTCTGCTGGGGAGAGAGCGGGCGTTCTGGGCTCGTCCATTTGTGAGATGCTTATTGAGCACCTGCTGTGTGCCGGGCTCTGTGAACGCGACCGCCCCCAGGGAGCCCCCACCGGCTGGAGAGGCCGACGAGTGGACCAGCCGCCTTGACTCAGCAGCCGTGTGGGCGGCCATCGCCCAGAGTGGGAGACTGGTCTAGCTGCAGAGGCAGAAGCTTCAGGAAGAATTGACAGCCGAGCTGAGGCCAGAAGCGGGAGCTGGTGGCCGAGGGCGCTGGGGTAAGCCGGGCGTTCCAGGCAGGCGGCCAGAGAGTGGGACAAGCGTGGTCTTCAGGAAACAGCCGGTACTGGGTGTGGCCCTCGTGGGCGGGCGGAGGCCAGACAGGGCGGGCCTCGGGCCTCACTCCACAGATGCCGAGAGTCCCTGCCAGGTGACAGGTGCCGACGGGGTGAACAAAGGAGAGCGGGCCTCTGCCCTCCTTACATTCCAGGGGGAGACGGAGGGGCAAACCTCAGCCAGGTGACCACACACGTCCCCAGGATCACGGCCAAGGGCGCGGCGTGAATGACCAGGGGACCAGGGAGGAAGGAGGCAGCCTATGGTCGCGGCCAGAGCTGGGCCCTTCCTCCTAGGCTGCTGGGGGTGTGGCTCTTGAAGCAGGGCAGCGCAACTGGAGGGCGATTGGGGTGACCCCTCTGTGGCTGGGGCAGAACAGAGTGGGAGGGAAGACCAAGGACCTGGGCCGGTGGAGTCTCCAGGCAGGGGGTGGCAGCCTGGGTCAGGGTGTGGCCAGGGGACAGGCAGAAGCGGTGCATCTGAGCGCCTTCCAGGAGGCAAAGAGCTGTGGGGGAGGGCGGTGGGGAGGCAAGGCCGAACCCAGATTTCTGGACCAGGCCTTGGGGTGACAATGATGCCATTTGCCAGCGTGGAGAGCCCGGGGGCACGGACGAGCTCAGCTTAGAGGGTCAGGCGCCCAACATGATCTTAGCAGGAAGGTCCTGCCGCCAGCAGCCACGGTGTCCAAGGTCCAGGGGAGAGGTTGGGGACCCATTTGACCAGGACAGAGACTGGCCTGCAGCTGTGGGCCAGAGCTGCCCAGGGTCCCGCCTGATTCTGCCGTTCTCGAAGAAGGGTTTGGGTCATCCTTCCCTTCTCGTGTTCCTCATTCATCCCAGGGCATCTGCAGTATAGAACATTCCAGAATCCTGAAGACTTCTCCTTCAGGTTTGCCCAGTCCTTCCAAGTCTGCATCCTCGCTCACACATTCTTTCCCCTGGGACCCATGGATCAAAGGCTCCAATTAGGGGAGGGGGGACCATTTCTTGGGGAGGCAGGGGGTCCCTGGGCGGCTCAAGTTGGCCCCCCGCTCAGCTTGAGCAAGCACCATCACTGCTGTCGCCTCCTACGTGTTGTGTTCTCGAGAATTCCCCCACTCCTCATCCAGCCGGAAGCAATGCTTGCGGGAGAAACTGTGGGGTCTTCAGCCATGGTCCACGTGGGTGTAGGGTTGGGGGGGGGGTCCCTGGCTATTCTCCTTGAGGGGCATTCCTTGCCTCCTCCGGGTGAGGGCTCTGTGTCTGTTTTGTCCCTGCCACTGGGGGCTGGGCAGGGACCCAGCTGGGCTCTGTCGATGGGCCTTGCAGACTGATGGAGAAAGGGATGTGTGTGTGCGAGGGAGAGCGCGCGCGCCCGCCTGAAACCTAATTGTCCGCTGTCTAATCCGTCAGCCAGAGGACAGCTTGCCAGCCCCTCCCCGACTGGCTGATAAATGCCGACCGCGGCCCCCCTGCTCCCGAGCTGCCTTAATTGGTATCAGGACGTGCCTGGACTCCATCCTCCGGCCCCCCCCTTCCTCCTCTCCTGCCACTGCCTCCAGCCTCTGGTGGGGCTCACCTGCTGCCACAGCCCCAGGAGGAGGTGGGGAGACCAGTAACGACAGCTCCATTTATGTGGCACCGACTGTGTGCCCAGCCTGTGCTGACGAAGCCCTCTGCCTGCCCTCACTCCTCCCCACACAGCCCCACGAGGTCGGGGAATCATCCTCCTTTCCCATCCGCACACACAGGAAGTGTCCCCTGGGCCCTCCACATGCCCCCCCAGGCTGGGAGCTGGGGATACTCAGGGGACCAGCCAGACTCGGCAGACCAGACTGCCTCCCCCCAGGAGCTCCCTGATAGCTGGCAGGAAGGGCTTCTTCCCAGACAGTTGGCCTGGGAGGGCTTAAGAGTGAACCCCTTGCCATTATAGGAAGTTCAGAGAGGTTTGGCAACCTACCTAAGATCACACAGCTAGAAAAGGAGGGAGAGAGAGCAAGGTTGCCCTCAAAACAACCACACGGTTGGTCCTCAAAGTCACGGGGGACAAATCACTTGGGCACAAGTGAGAAACTCAAATGCCTCCTCCTGAGATTCTGAATGAGGGTCTGGGAGCCCCAAGAATCTGCATGGATGTCAGGCTCCCCAGAGATGGGCCACTCGGGACTCTGGCTCTCCACACTGATGGAGAACTTGGGGGGAGGGCAAAGCAGGGTGAAATGAGAATGACATTTCATTCATTCATTCAATGAGCACTTACTGAGCAACCGCCTTGTGCCAGGCCTCCCCCTGGACGCTGGCAGGACCAACCGTGTGATTTTCAGGGTCTACACGAGAGGAAAACAGGCCCCCCTTGTCCAAAGTGTATTAAGAATTTCAAGATGGCAACAGCAGAGCGTTCAACCATCTGGGGCCCTGAGAGACCTCGCAGGCTGCTCGCCCGTGAAGCCAGCCCCGCTGCTGGGGGCCCGTGCGGGAAGACAGCCAAGCCGCCGAGCCCCGATCCCGATCGGACCCCCGCCCCTTAACTGGAATTCTGAAATGGATAAAAGTTCTGAAAACCCAAGTTCTTTGGGAAGATGGTGGCATATTCATTTGGAGGCAAAACCTGACCTCAACAGACGGGAAGCTCTTTATAGTTTTATTTATTCCCCTTGATATGAATATTTGTGCATTTCTTTGCAGAGATATTCATGTGTTTGGTTGTGGGGGCTGCCCAGGCCCTGCTGGGGTGCTCCCTAATCTTCGCTGTGTGTGCCACATCGTTCTTCTGGAAGGAACAGCTCTGAGTCCCCCACTGCCTCTGGCCCGGGGCTTTAGAGGAGGAGGCTGGGCTCACACAGGACGCACATCTACACCCTGGACGGGATGATCGCCATGTGCTCCATTTTCTTCTGCATCATCCAGAGACGGTGTGGGGCTGCATGAGGGTCTGACAGTGACCCCAGTCCCTGACCTGCCTACTCCCTGGGTGGTGGACAGCTGCTCTCTGCAAAGAAAGGGGGCTTGCTGATTCAACCCCCACGGGGGCTGCGGGCGTGTCACTCATGGTCCACCAGGAGATTTATTTCACAGTAAAGGGACTAGGGGACATGTGAGGCCAAGCAATAGAGCAGTTTTCTTAAAAAGAGAAGAGAAGGAGCTGGGCCCGTGGCGTGGTGGTGAAGTTCATGCATTCCGCATCGGCAGCCTGGGTTTGCAGGTTCAGATCCCGGGTGTGGACCGACACCACTCATCAGCCATGCTGTGGAGGTGACCCACATATAGAAGAGAGGAGGACTGGCACACATGATAGCTCAGGGCAAATCTTCCCCACCAAAAAAAAAAAAGAGAGAGAGAGAGAGAAGAGAAAATAGCTTTATTGATTATAAATGTAATATATACCCATCATCATAAAAAATTAATACAAAAGAAGAAAGTAACAATCACCTGAAATCTACCCCCTCCACAGTAACCACTGTTGACATTTCTGTGACTGCCCTTCCTTCCAGGTTTTTCTAGATATATCTTTTCTTTCCCAAAGATGGGCTTCATTACCCAGTGTTTTGCAACCTGCATTTTTTTCTCTGTCACTTAACAATATGTTGTGACTGTCTTCCCACGTCTAAGTCGTCGTTTTTCAGGGGGACGAGGAAGTCCATGGTAAACACGTCCCGTGACCAGCTCAAACAGCCCCCTTGGGGGACACTGTCTGGTTCCAGCTTTTCATTAATGTACACGTCCCCAGGACGGCATCGTTGTGCACACAAGCCCATAGATGTGGAGGCCCTAGGTCCACACGGGGTGGGTGCACCCACCACGTCGTAGGCACTGCCAGGCTCCCTGCCATCTCTGCTGAAGTGCCAGTCTCTGACCATTAGGAAGAGGGGCCCATGCCGGCCGGGCAGAGGGCTCTGCCGGAGCAGCCCCCAGGCTCTGCAGCTGCAGGGGAAGCAGGAAGCCAGCGGGGTACCACGTCATCCCGCCATCAAGGGCCTTCAGCCACCTTTGCGTGGCTCTCTCCTGTGCCCTCTCCTTCTTCCTCCACTTGCCCACAGGCCACTGTCCCCCATCCCCTTGGCCACGGCCCCCAGCCGAGCCTCTGGTTCTCTCTTCTCAGACAGGGATAAATCTGGACCCCAGGCCCCCTCACGCCCTAATCACTTGAGCTTTCTCCCGATTTGCATGTCCTCAAGGAGCCTTGATTAACGCCCTTGCTCGCATCCTCTCTGCTCCAGCCACGAGGAATCTGATTGCGAAGTGGCCTCAACTTCTTCAAAAATAAGATAAACCCTCCCTAATGCAAGTGGAGCACATGCTTCTCTGAACAGTGAGAGATCTGGAGGCGTCTCCCGGGAGCCCCATCAGCTCAGAAACGTTGGAAACTTCTGGAAGGAATCAAGCCATTTCTCTCACCGGCAGCCCAAAGCCTTTTCTCGGCACTGACATGAACTCTATTAGCAGTCATTGGAGGTGGGCCTCATCTTCTCCAGCCTTCAGACAGGAACCTGAGGCTCAGAGAGGGCAAGCTACTGGCTCTAAATCACTCAGCCAGGCCACTTTTAGCACAGCCGGAATATGAACTCAGCCCTGTCTGACTCCAGCCAGACCTTCAACTGACACTTGTTAAAAGCAGGCTGGGCCTGGGGCAAGGGCTGGGGGAAGGATGAGGCTGGAAGGAGCAGACACGTGTAATGAGGTGGCTTTGGCGTCCGGCCCTGGACGTCCTTGCAGCTGACAAAGCCAGGCCTGAGAAGAGGACCGAGCGCCCATCTGCTGTTCCCCAGCTGTGTGTTGGGACAGAGGGTGCCGGGTCTTGCTGTAACAGCGCAGCACCTTTGTGGCGTGACACGTGGTACAGTGGTCACGACCCACAAGTGTACCTGCGCGTCACCCGTGTGGTCTAACCCACGTGTGCCCGCCAGCCTGCCCCATCAGAGAGCGCCCGAACGCATGGGAATCTGGCTGCTCTCTGCAGCTGGGAGACGGGACGCTCTCCGGGGTCTGTGTGGGGCAGGATGGGCCCCAGGGTGGCAGGGCACGGAGACCCGGCTCAGCTCTCTGCCCTGCCACCCCCGGCCCTCCAGGCCCCTCCCGAGCCTGCCCGCCTGCCGCGGTTCTCCCTGCTTCTCTTGGGGCCGAGCTGTGGGAGCTGCAGGGTTTGAAGTGCTGGGGGGCGGGTAGCGCTGTGTTCTCTTGCTTCTCTGGGGTGGAGCAGTTTCCCAGCCTGCTGCTCCCGCCCTCGCTCTCTCCAGGGTCCTTGCTCCCGATGGGTGGGGCAGCGGGGTCTCCCTGGGGGGCCTGGTCTCTTCCATGACTTCCTGGTGTCTCTGGTCACCTCGGCGTTTTCTGGGCTGAGTGTGGCCGTCCCTGGCCAGAGCCTGCCACAAGCCCAGGGGCCTTGGGACAGGTGTGCATACACGGTCCAGTGGCCAGAGCCCGGGACACAGCGTGCTGGGGGCCGCACCTTCCTGGGGGGCTGTAACAAGCTGTTCCCGCTCCTCTGGGGACATCCACTCGGGGTGGGGAGGGGGCAGCAGGAAGCACAGAGCAGGCTGGGAACGTCCATCCTCTCAGTGCCAGGCCCTGGGGCTCAAAGGGCAGGCACCTGGAATGGAGGCCCCTGGGCCCACCCCCAACCCCCCCACCCCCGCCTGCTGCTGGCCCCTGCTGGGGACGGCCCTTCCTCTCTGTGTTTGTCCTCCCAGCTGGGCCGGGGTCTGCGAGGGAGTCAGGGGATGCTTGGGCACATTCCCAAAGCTTTGGGGTTTCAGAGACCAATATAATTTCCAAAGGAAGTTTGCGGACTAATGTGGGGATGCCAATTTTTAATTTTGCTAGAGAAGGAGGTTAAAGAGAAGAAGACAAAACACACGTTCAAAATCCCATCATCAACTATCACTTCATTTTATGAAATAAATTACATTTTTAAACCAAAAAGCTACAAAGGACATAATCTTAGAATGAAGGAACATCCTCTCCCCAGAAAACAGCATTTGGAGACTTCACACTGTTTCTTGTGCTGTAAGACCTGGGGAAGGTTTGCCTCAGCCGAGCATCGGGCACTGGTCCCTAATGGGGCACTCAGGAACACCTTGTGGTCACAAGATGGCTGCTCCACCTCCGGCCATCAAGTCCACATTCTGAGCAGGATAACGCATATTTTCCTTGAAATCTTTGCCTTTTAACTCAACAAGGGAAACCTTCCCCAGGATCCTCTGTTTTCATCTCGTTGGTCAGAACTGGGTCACATGCCCACTCTTACCTGCAAAGGAAGCTGAGAAATGGCATATTTTAGTTTTCTGGACTCTGTGATAGAGGAAGGCCCGAGGGAAGGGGGTTGGAGTGGGTGTTTGGGAGATCGCGCAGATAGTTTTCTGGGACGTCTCAGCTTTCATTCCATGTCACCCCCCGCTCGGGTCTGTGTGGAACGCGGCCTGTCACGACTGACTGGTCCAGCGCCCAGTTCCCTAAGCAGCAGCTGGGAAAGCCCAGTTCAGCCCCAAACCCCAGGCTCCTTCATCCACCCAGGCTCGTCCCGATTCTGGGGATCCCGGTGCTGTTCCCGCCTGTAGCGGGGGCTCTGGATCAAAGAGTTCCCGATTTCAAAGCCTGTTTTCAGAGGAAGTGGTCCAGACAGAGCTGCCCGGGAAAGAGCAGGACATCTAGGTAGACATGAAGTTCAGGAAATAATGAACAATTTTTTACTCTAAATATTTGCATGGGACAGAAACTAAATGCATAAACTAAAATGTTATTCCTTGTTTCATCAAAATACAAATTTAACTGAGCGTCCTGTGTTTTTACTTGTTGAATCTGGCATCCCCCCCCTGCCCCGTGGCCTCCACTCTCTGGGTGCCGGAAACCCTGTCTCTGGCTGGAGGTCGCCCCTGCCTGAGTCGCACCCCTGGCGGGGCCAGAGCCTCGTGGGGCAGCTTCTACAACGAAGGAGGGACAGCGCGGCCCCATTTGTCCCCAGCGTCGCCTCGCAGCTGTGTCGACCAGGAGAGAGCAGCCGCCCAGCGAGAGCTGCTCTTGAGTTGAGCTGCCCGAAATTGAGGTTTCTGCAGGTCAAAGTGGCTGAACGTCGGCACCTTCATGCTGATCAGCCTAATAATTTTGCACATAAAGAACAAATGGGGATTCTGAGATGTCTCTGCCTTAAGGGGTAGAATGGGGCAAAAGTGGGTTTGAATCCTGAGTCTGTCTCTTCCCAGCTGAGAGACCACGGGCCAGTCACTTGCCCTCTCTGAGCCTCAGCTTGTACTCATCTGTACAATGGGTATGTTCCCAGTGAGGATTCCCCGGGGCGTGTGTGGAGGACAGAACTGAGCTCGGCAAGCTGCAGCGGTGTCTCTGTGTCCCTACCACTCTGTTCCAGGTGGCAGCTCCTCCTGGGAGGCACTGGCTTCAGGGTGTATGTTGAGGGGAGGGCAGGGACGGAGGGGTGCTCCACCTCTGCAGAGCCGGCCTGGTGACCAGCCACATGCTCTGCGGCTCCTCTCCTTCTGCTGCCCCTGCATCACCTCGGGTCGAGCTGCAGGGCCAGAGGTCCGCATCGGTGCCCCAGAGGTGCCCGGGGAGCCTGTACCCTTTGCTGGAAGCTTGCACAATGCGGCCGACCGGCACCTCGAGCAGGCCTGGCTTCCACACCTCACACCAGCTGTCAGCTCCTCATGATGACCACACTCGGGGTGTTGTCTCTGAGCAGAGGTGGCCCTCCAGAATCAGAGGAGGGTTCTCTGTCCTACCCCACGCCCACAGTGAGCTGTGACTGCCCCCCTTTCCAGCTCTGTGACTCCTGGCTGAGCCTCAGCTTTCAGACCTGCCAGGCGGAGAGTTAGCAGCCTCATAGAGGAGGTCTGAGGCATTGGTGGGGCCACCGTGCCCGGCGCCCTGTGAATGTGCAGCCCTGGGGCCACCACGAGGCCCCGTCTTGTGCAAGCCCCTCATTTTCCAGCCAGGGAGTCCAAATCCCGAGAAGGTGCAACCCAGAGCTGGCCTGCCCCCTCAGCAGGAGGGCTGTCTGCTTCAGGGGCAGGTGCAGGACCTCAGGGTGCGGGGGTAGGAGTGGGGGGGGGCGGGTCTGGCAGCAGGATGAAGCTCAGAGCCCCGGGCGGGAGCAGTTAACAGTTAAGGAGAAGGGAGACTCGGCTTGTGGCTCCATCGAAGCAGGCCCCCCTCTAGGCAGTAGGAAGGCAGCCCCAGCAAGCTGTGAGCCCAGAGCAGGCCCCTCTCCTTCTGGCCCCCTCCCTTCTGGCCCCCTCCCACCTCCCCTCTGCATCCCCTCCTTCTTTCCCCTCTTCCTCTCATCTCCCAACCTGCACAGCCTTCCTCAGCTTTGGTTGGAGAACAGGCAGAGACCCACCCTGGCCAGGTGTGTGTGTGCGTGCATGTGTGTGCATGTGTTTATTGTGCTGTGTGTTTTGTGTGCCTTTGTGCACAGGCCTGCATGTGTGTATTGTGCCTGTGCACACGTGCATGTGCCTTTGTGCTCATGTGCATGCGTGTGTGCATGTGTGTATCGTGCTGTTTCGTGTGCATTTGTACACACGCATGTACGTGTGTATTGTATGTGTGCACACGTGCATGTTATGTGCACATGTGCGTGTGTGTGTGTGCCCGTGCATGCGGCGTGCAGGCGCAGAGGGGGTGGTGAGGCTCGGCAGGGGATTTAAAGCTGCTTTCGCGGCTGCCGGCGTGAGCACTCCTGATAAACAGCCCAGGAGCCCGGAGCAGAAGCTGCCGGCGGCGGGAGGCTGCGTATCAGAGCTCCTGGCAGGCTCGCAAAAAGCTGTCCCCGGCCCGCACGCTCTATCAGCCCACGGAGGGAGGGCCGGGGAGGGGGGAGGGAAAAAGTATTTGCTCCAGCCCTTAATCACGGAATTTGAAATCCCAGCGAGTCGGTGCCATTTATTTTCAGAGGCTGTCAAGGCTGCTTTCGGCATTTAAAAGAAAGGAGGATGAAAAACATTTGCATTTCTCCCCCTCTCCCGCCTGCCTGCTCGCTCTGTTCCCTCCTGCTCTCGCCCTCGCTCTCCGCTCACCTCGCAGCGAGCTGAGCTGTGCGTTGGGGAAGGAACGCCACAGAGAGGTTTTTCAAGGCGCTTTGGGCACCAGCCCGGGTGGGGGGCTGCCGCAGCCAGAGGCAAGGGTGACAGCGGGATTCTGGGGTTGGGGTCCCAAGTCTGGTTGACGGGGGCTCTAAGGGGCAGAGGGATGTGGGTGGGGAGCCAGGCTTGGCCAAGGCTGCTGGATAGGGGGTGCTGGGGGCCGTCTGTGGAGCTCTCCTCCATCACCCCAGACATGAGCGCGGGTCCCCAAATTTGCCCCAGCCCCGGGGGACCCCACCAGCTCTTCCTGGCTTCCACAGTGGAAGTCTAGGATGACTCAGCTGCATGGGAAGCTGACACCCCCAGGGCAGCCCCCTCCATGTGCAGATAGGGAAACTGAGGCCTGGAAACCGAGAATGACATGGCCAAGGTCACACCCTGGCAGAACTAGGACAAAGAGGGAGGTTAACGAGGTATCAAGCACGTCTCAATGACAAGTGCCGTGCGGACGTCAAGGACGGGGCGCTCTGGACAGTGCTGGACGCCAGGCCCAGAGCTGGGCACGGAGGACTTTGCAATCAGAGGGACCAGGGCTCAAACCCTGGCCATGACGCTTTCCAGCACGGCAACCTTGGCCACTGTCCTCTCTCCCACCTCAGATGGGGCCCATGGTACCTCCTGTGAGGAGCAAATCAATGTGTGCGCTGCCCTGGGCACATGGGGAGGTGGCTCCCTCACCAGGCTCCATCTGCATCCCCCGCAACGACTTTTCTTGTCTGGTGTATCTGTTGCTTCTTGGGGACGACTCGGGCTCAGTGGGTGGGTGATTCTGTCCCTGAAGAGGTTCTGTGGCCGGGTCACGGACCCCCAGGGCGAGGCCGGGTCTGCTCCCCAGGGCCCCTCTCACTGGTAACATGAGAAAACCCACAGAACCACTGTCGGGGTCCCGTGAGTTGCCGGGTGGGAAGCTGTTGGCAGAGCCCCGAGCACTTGGCGGTGCCCCCACCCCCTCGCTGCCGTGATTGCTTTCATCTCTGTGATTGTTGCCCCCTGCCCCACTCCACAGACCCCAGGCTTCTCGAGGCCGGGTCCCTGCAGTGCCTCTCAGAATGCCTCCTGGTCCCAACTCGAGGGAGTGTTGCCGAAAACACGGGGCAGTGCCTTTGCTTGGGGAGACAGGAGGAAAGACATCGTCGGGGAGGAGAGAAGAGCCCCGGGCCCTGAGGTCGACGCCGCCCACTTTGCCTGACGGGAGGCTGGGAAGCAAGTTCTTGTATCTTTTGCAGAGGCTCAGAGGCCCCCCCACCACCATTGGCTTATTTTTTTTTAATTTCAAAGACGAGATGTCTTCACTGTGACTGAAGGTAAAGAATATAGTAAAATGGTCTCCCTCCCAATTCCCCTCGATTCGACTTCCCAGATAATCGGTGTCAAGAGTTTAGTATGAAGTCTTTCGGGTTTTTCTGTCAATACGGGTAATGCTACACATCCTGCTGGGCTGTTTATTCTCTCTTACACGTTGTGGTCTCCTTTCCGAGTCTGGATGCGTAGTGGCCCCTCACTCGTTCTCGTGGCTGCTTAGTACTCCCTGAGGCACACGTATCTGCGTGTGGTTATCCAATCCCCAATGGATGGGCACAGAGGTTGCGTCCAGTCTTGCCCTCTCAGGGCTGCAGAGAGTGGGCTGGCCTTCTACCGCAGGCGCTGTCATTGACATCTGAGAAGCCGCTGTCCCGAGCGTGCACAGGCAGGAGGGGGCAGCCGTGGGGGCTCCATCCCCTTCCACAGGGAGAGGCTAGTTCGGGCCCTGCTCAGCCCAGGGCTGGGGGGGTGAGGCGAACGGCCCTAGGGAAAGCAGGGCCCCAGGGTCCCAGCCCTCGTCCCCACAGGGGAAGGAAGCCTCTCACCAGGCCTCCTGGGGATGTTGAGGCCTGGGGACAAGACTCAGTCTGGACTCCCTGAGGAGGTGGGCAGGCCTGGGTTCCAAAGGTGGAGGGCGTGCCAGGAGCAAGCTCCGTCCTCCTGTCCTTCCGCACCCTCTCTGCCCCCCAGTGCCCTGCCTCCCGCTCCCCTCCAAACTGCCTCTGAGAACCTGAGGGGACCCCAACCTCACGCCCACAGACGGAGCCTAAATCAGCCGGGGGCGGGGGGGGGTGGGGGATAGGGGCGCCCGGAGCTCCATCTGCAGCGAGGTGGGGCTCTCGTTCTCGATTTTGTTGTTTGTGCTTCAGAGGGAACGGTCACAGTGTAGCTTTGGAGACAGGCTGACCCGTGTTCAATGACAGCTCCGTCGACTCCAAGCTCCAAGTCCACGGAGCCTCAGTTTCCCCGTCGTTACAGTGGGGATAACACCAGGGAGGGCGCGAGGACCCAGTGGGGGGTCCACGCAGTCTCCAGGGGCTTCCTGACCCACAGCAAGGTCTCGGGGACGGCTCACTGTCGTCGGCATTGCTTTTAATATTATTCCTAATAATGACGTTTCCCAAAATCTGAAGTCAAAAAAAGGCCTTCTCTGAGTTGAGTGTCAAAACCGAGAAAAAGTCTGTGGTGGTGGAGTGTGTGTGTGTGTGTGTCTGTGTGTCTGTGTGGTATATGTTGTATTTGTGTGTGGCATGTGTGTTCTGTCTGGAGAGGTATGAATGTAATGTGTGTGCAGCATATGTGAACATGCGTGTGTGTGCCTGTGCGTGTGTGTGTGTGTCCTATGCATGTCCAAGTGTCCTCACGCCGTCCTTTTGCACAGCCATCTGCCCCGGGCCTGGCACTCTCTCGGGCCCCCAGACTCTGTCCTTCTCCCCAAGAATCGCTGTCACACCTACAATTTCCCTGTCACCGAAGGACAGGCCTGCTGACCTAGGCGGCCTGGGAAGGCCCAGGGACAACCCTGAGGAGCAGAAGAGACCTCATTCTCTAACCACTTCCCCACCAGGCCACCCACAGCCTCCTCGAATGCAGGTCTTCGTGGCCTTGTGTTCAGGCCTCACTGACGCCGTCCTCAGTCGGGTTTGCATGTTGAGCCCATCACCACTGGCTGTGGGCAGCCACTTAACCTCTCTGGGCCTCAGCTTCCCCAGCTGTGAAACAAGGATAATAATAACAAGGTCATGTGATTGTTGAAGTTCTTCCTTCGCTCCCCCAAACAAACGACAAACAGACCTGAAAGCGCTCAGCCCCCAGGGGACTTATGGCAGGAGGAGCTTGCGCACCCGCCGGCTTCTGGGATGGAGCGGGACTATTCCTTCCTCTAAGAGGAGCTGCACTTACTTACTGATGGAGACCCCGCCCTGCATGGCTCGGGCAGAATTCCTGGGGTCTCAGTGCCGGGCCGGCGAGGCCGTGGGGTGTGGGCTCCCCCAGGAGCTGGCTCTTCCAACACCCTGGCAGGGGGTGCGGCTGGCTCGCGACTCCCCAGCCCAACTGAGAACATTGTCACGGCCAACAGCTGTGTGGGCACCCACGGGCCACACCCACGGCCAGCCCTTCCTCACCGAGCCATTTCTCACCCCGGCTACTGAGAAGAGATGTACTAGGAATAAGACCTGATATGTGTAGCCCCTTGGAGCTTTTTGAAGTGTGTGCATAGATCTTATTTATAATAGCAGATAATGAACAGTCTCCCCCCCTCCTGAAGCCTCAGCTTTCTTATCTATAAGATGGGGCTATGAGGACTCATCCAGCCGAAGATGTGAAGTTGCTGGCACCAAGCCCCACACGTGGCACATCCTAACAGTGTGACCTATGGTGGCAGGCGGGGCATTGTCCGAGCAGTCCCCTGCCCCAGGAGGTCATCCCTCGCTGCCCCATGGTCCCTGCAGGCAGAGCAGACCTCCACGCCCACCGACGGCAGGCTCAGCCTTGTGACTTGCTCTGACCAAGGAAATGTGAGCAGAGCAACCACATGCCCGCGACCAGCAGGAGCTCTAAAAGCCATCCTGTGGTTGTGCCAGTTCTCTGGCTCTTTACTCCCTGATTGACACACTCTAGATAGAGGCTGCCCCTTCAGCCTGGACCCCATGATGAAGATGGCAGGCAAAGAGTAGTGGGGCAGAGGGCAAGCACACAGCAGCCAACATTAAACCTGAGTGAAAATAGAGCTTGGCCATGGTAATCTGCTGATGTTTGGGGATGTTTGTTATGCAGCATAACCCAGCAGAATCTGACCAGTACAGATATTGATGCCTAGAAGTCATGGCCATAACAAAAACAAATATGTACCATTGGCTCTAGGAGCAGGTAACAGGGGACAAGGAAACACTCACTGAAGGCAGGAAAGGTGGTGACCCATGTTATACACGGGGAAACATTTGGAAAGATCCTTGCGTGCAGTAAGTTGTAAAGCTGATGCTGGACTGCACTTGTGGCTCTGGCTGAAGGGCCTGGGAGATCAAAATGTCCAGCATGTCTTGGATGCTGTCTGCTGCATGTCATGGCCTGAATCATGTCCCCTCAAATTCCTGTGTTGAATTGAGTTGAATTCCTACAGAACGTGACTGTATTTGGAGACCGGGTCTTTAAAGAGGTGACTAAGGGAAAATGAGGTCATCAGGTGGGCCCCCATCCTGTGTGACTGGGGTCCTTATAGGAAGAGGAAATTTTCACACACACTTGTGCAGACAGAGGGCAATGTGAAGACACGGAGAAGACGGTCACCTGCCGGCCGTGAGAGAGGCCTGGGACAGCTCCTTCCTTCACAGCCTGCTGACACCTTGGCTTCAGCCTTCCCGCCTCCAGAACTGTGAGCAAGAAATTTCTGTTGTGCTCCATTACAGCAGCCTAGCAAGCTGCATTTCACAAGACACCACTGGAAAGAGATGTGCTCCGGAAGGAATTAGCCCGTTTGCAAGCAGGGATGGGAGAGAAAGAGAAAACCCAGAAGTTCTAGACTTGCAAGGTTGAAAAATGCAACTATTTCTCATCTCTATCCAATGAAAGAAAAAGGAAGCGAGAGCCCCGGGGGCCCAGCGTCGAGGGCTCAGAGCCCATGGGAGGATGCAGAGACGCTGTCACAGAAGGAGGCCCTCAGCCTGCAGGAGCTCAGCCTGGGCATAAGGACCCCGTCCTCCAGTGGAAAAGGGTGCGATACCCCGACTCCCACCCGAGCGGTTCGACTTCCAGACAACCTAGAGGGAGGACCCAGGGCATTTTTGGAAAAGTCTGCTCTTGGCATGACAAGTGGGCAAAACAGAGCCAGTCCCGGCCCCTCTGGCAGTTAGTTGATTCTGCAAAATTCGAGTTACAAATGACATTTTAGTAACACTTCTGACACATTGGCATTTGGAACATGTGATATGATCTTGGAGCAGATAGGAGTTTTAAATTTAACGATGTCTGTGTCCCCAGAAATGTATTGTTTGAGATGTCTAGTTGTGAATTTCAAATTTTCTGTAGGGACCGTTCGAAATGGGTAATCCACAAATAGTCAATAAAGAACATTGCAGACTTCAGACAAAAGAATAATACACCTGAGAAGTGCTCTGTGTGATAGAGCCCAGCTGAGACTCAGTCTCGGGTATGATCACATCCGGGTGAGGCCATCAGCCCCTTTGTTAAAACCTCCGGCAAGCTCAGGGCACCCGCGAGGAAGTCTAGAGTTTCGCGTCTAGAAAAAGTTGGCCGTGTCTTTCGCATAAGCAGCTCAGTGGAAACAAATAGAGAAAAAGTTAACGAAGTTCTGAAGACGGTTGACTGTCAAAAGAGCGCCAGCCTGGACTAAGAGGGGCCGTGACTGTTCATGACTTAAGACCACGTTGGGCTCCAACGGGGAGAAAGCTGCTTGGCTCCAAAGGAGGGCTCTTGGGGCCTCATGTGATGTGGCCAAGGAGGCGATGGGAAAGGACGTCCACCCAGCGGGTAACCCAAGGCCCGCTGAGAACAGGGGACTGGGGCCAGTTGGCAGGGAGCACAGTGGGGCCTAATTGAAGAGTTTCCTTCCCCTGGGGGCGGGGGGCCTCACAGGGACCACCCAGCGGGACTCAGAATTGCTGTGCACAGAGCCTGCAGCTTGCCTCCCCTTGTCCCACCTCCTAGAGGAGAGCGTCTGTGGATTATCTGTTCTTGTTCCGCCGCTGGGCCGCCATAACAAAATAGCTCAGGCTGGGGGCTTAAACAACAGAGATTTCTTCTCTCACAGTTCTGGAGGCTGGAGCTCCCAGATTAAGATATGGACAGGGTCGGTTCCTTCTGAGGCCTCTCTCCTTGGCTCGTGTGCAGGCGCACATGTCGGTGACTTTGTGTGTGTCCCTCTTCTTATAAGACACCCGCCATATTGGATTAGGGCCCACCTTAGCGGCCTCGTTCTAACCTAATTATCTCTTGTAAGACCCTGTCTCCAAATGCAGTTGCATCCTGAGGTCCTAGTGGTGGGGACTTCAGCATACAAATTTGGGGGGGACACGGTTCAGCCATCATTATCCCCATTTTATTGAAGAGGAAACTGAGGCACAGGGCAGGTTAAATCTGAGCTTCTCAAACCATCTGTGGTGAAGATTCAGTAAAACACGCAGTCACAACTGGATGTGCACAGTCACAATAGGACGAGTGCACAGGAACAACCAGGTGTGCACAGTCACAATAGGACGAGTGCACAGGCACAACCAGGTGTGCACAGTCACAATAGGA